>NC_064756.1:45692132-45907132 GCF_011397635.1 Epinephelus fuscoguttatus | reverse complement strand
ATGAATTTTAACAGTTGTCCGATAGGGCTGTCGGCTGTGTATTAACCTGACTTCTGCACAACACAGCTGATGGTCCCAACCCCATTGATAAAGCAAGAAATTCCACTAATTAGGCACACCTGTGAAGTGGAAACCATTTCAGGTGACTACCTCTTGAAGCTCATGGAGAGAATGCCAAGAGTGTGCAAAGCAGTAATCAGAGCAAAGGGTGGCTATTTTGAAGAAACTAGAATATAGTTATAGTCAGTTATTTCACCTTTTTTTGTTAAGTACATAACTCCACATGTGTTCATTCATAGTTTTGATGCCTTCAGTGAGAATCTACAATGTAAATAGTCATGAAAATAAAGAAAACGCATTGAATGAGAAGGTGTGTCCAAACTTTTGGCCTGTACTGTGTATATATATATATATATATATATATATATATGTATATATGTATATACTGCCTGACCGTGTTCTTTCCCAGGGTTATTGACACTGAAAAGGTGGTAAAAAAATGTTTATATAAAAAAAATTGATGTATTAAATATAATAACTTGTTTTTTTTTTTTTTTTTTTTTTTTTTTTTTAAATGTATCTTTCTATCATCCTAAATATCAAATATTGCATAGAGGCGCCTCTATACATTTAGCCAACTGAGTATGATGGCCTCACAGCCTGATGTTTGTTTCTTTTGTGCTGTGTATAGTGTCATATATTTTTTCTATTTTGTATTGTCATGGTCTTATTGGTCATGTGACCTTTTTGGAGCTTTAAAATGGCGTCCTACAGCTGTATTTCTCAGTCTGAAAAAGGTCACCTGTGGCCCAAAACGTCACTCCACGTTGGTGGAATAAATGCACCTAAAGGGAGCTGAAGTGTGTGGACTTTTCTTTGTCTTTTCAGTTTTATTTCATTTTTTGGGATGTGCGCGGCTGCTCTGTTTGTATTCACCGATATTCAGTTTAAACATTTTTTTATATTACATATTCATTTTTTTTTTCTTGTTTTATGAAGGAGACCAGGGCATCTCATATTCTGTCCTTGAAACACATTGCAGTACAAATGCTGTTGTCTACCATACAAAACTATGTGGACATGTACATGGTGAGATACATTAAAATTAGTGTTGATGTAGTGTTGGTACAATCTGATCATATAAACAGATTTATTTTTATTTCTATTATGATAAACTACGTGATAGAAAATAATACTCCATCTGTCTGGGTGCATATTTGTGGAGATGTGTGTTCATGTTGTGATGCTCCGAACCATCTGGACATTTCCTGAAAGCTTTCTGTTTGCAGAGCTTGTTATCATGGTTAACAGTGACTGGCACAGCTGTTTAGAGCTATATTGAATAGGGATGCACCGAATATTCGGTAACCGAATATATTTGGCCGAATGTTGCAAAAAAACACACATTCGGTATTCGGTGGAATAAGTTAAAAGCAAGGCCGAATAATAGTGGCGTTTTGATAACGCAATCAAACAGTGTGCCGTGACGGGCGGAATAAAATGTTGGTAGTGTGGTGATCCGTCCGTCACGGCACTCGCATTTGCGACTAAAAATAGTTTTGAGTGAGCAAAATAGGCTTAAATCATTCAGCACGCTGTGCGAGCAGCCTACAGATTTCAACCAGCAGCAGAAACAAAAGGCGAATCCCACCGATTGTGGGTTGAACGGGGGTCACAGACACAGACAGTAACGTTAATGTATTCCTGTCAAATACGGCGGCCATCGGCTTACCGGGTGACGGAGAAGTCAGTTCCAATAATATCCTCTTCTTGGCGTCATGACTGCCCAGAAGTACCTGAACAGCCGAGCCAGCCGAACACAGGTATGTGATGTGTCAGAGGAGAAACGAGCCTTTCACATTTCTCTCTTTCTGGCAGTAACGGCCCACAAACCTCACCGCACTTTAGGGACTGTTCATTACTTATGAAGGGACTGTCAGGGGAGGAGGGTGCCTGGATTATTTTTATTTTATTTATTTATTTTATTTTGATCCCCCCATGTTCATCACTCATTGATGCTGTTTTTGAAGTATGAATAAGTCAATAAGTAATTTATTCCATTGAAATATCATTGATGTATTATAGAAAGTGATTTATCTTTTCATAAATGACAAAAGGCACATCTGCCTCATTTTCGCTGTGGTATCGTGATACTACCAGACCTGCCAACCTTGAAGAAAGGTTATGAGTACCACCTTACCAGACACTCGTGCGTGGTCATGAACATATGTGGACACGGCGGCACTTTTTTTTTTTTTTTTTTTACACCATAAAAGTCAATATGCACATGTGGCAAACAGAAGAAACGAGCGTACGTTTACATATTCATATCTATAGGCCTAAGCCCCACATACGTCCATAGACACCTAATATTTGTTTTATGGCGCAGATCAAGGTCAGTTTTATCAATTTGATGGTAGTATTGATCATCTGCTTAAAAAATACAGTAATATGTCCTGTTGTGACAAAAAGAAAGATTTCAAGTGGGATTCGGGGGGTTCTCCCCCGAGAAAATTTTGACACATCACATGGCGAAATCCTATTTTCATGCAATTTCATACAGAAATAGATAATAGATCATAGACAAGTGCATTACATTAGCATTCCTCATCATGTTCTTGTGTAGTACGACACCTATTAGAACTACTCTCTTCTTATTGCCTTGTTTTTTTCTTATAGAAATTCAGCAGACTCATCAAACAAAAAGTCTTTTTATCATAAGTGTGTTATAGTTATTCAGGCAGGGCACATGGTTTCATAACACAGTTGAATGTAAATTTGTCTGCAATTTGCTTACTTTGGTACAATTCTCACCAGCAATGTATCGATGACAGGCGACTTTGACACTGTTTACTTCAGTGTTTGCCCTACCATTTTATTAGGGGGGCACCCCATCCGCCCCCCCTTGAAGGTCAAGTTAATTTTATTTAATTTTATTTTCTATATAGTGCCAGATCACAAAGAAGTCACTTAAGGTAACCTTTCCTATAGAACAGGTCTATACCTTGTCCTTTCATTAAACAAACTAAATAGCCTTATGTTATTTATCTTATTTACAGACTGCGTGTCATTTCTGTCTCTACATGGTCACACGTTTACAATCCTCCCCTGCTCTCTGCATCGTGCACGGCGGAATATGCAGCAATCTGATTGGCCGAAATCTTTTCGTTCCGCCTACGCGCCTATATTCACCGGGTATCAACTTGAGTAACATCTTGCATAGACAGATACACTGAAACTGGCGAAATGCGCGATCGAGTGATAGGCGTACTTTTAGAGCATCAAATCGTACCAGCGTACTTTGATGTCAAAATGCGTGCCTGGTACGCAAAATGCGTACAGGTTGGCAGGTCTGTACTACTCAGAACCATGATATTTTCATTGGTATTGCACAGTGGGTCCCAATTTTGGTACTGTGACAACACTAATCTGGAGGGGTTCATCTGCAAAAACTAATGAAAGACTAAACAATGATATCCGGTACTCGGTATTCGGCCAAGCGTTTAATAATATTCGACTTCGGCTTCGGCCACAAATTTTCATTTCAGTGCATCCCTAATACTGAATGCTTCTAGTCTTCAGACCACTCAAAGCGCTTGTACACTACAGAATCACATTCACCCATTAACACACATTCACATACTGGTGGCTGAGGCTACCATACAAGGTACCACCTGCTACTCAGTCAAAATGCTTTCACACATCGTTGCTTGACCATTGGGAACAATCTGGGGTTCAGTATTTTATCCAGCCGTACTTGGACATGCGGACAGGAGGAGCTGAGGATCAAATTGCTGATCTTCCAATTAGTGGACGACCCGCTCTACTTCCTGAGCCATAGACACCCCAGCTGTAACACCAGTGATGAGACTGACAGAGAGAGTAGTACAAATTGCCACAGGTAATAATAATAATACAGGTAGATGTGTAGCTGTGATGAGCAACATGATGTGATACAGATTGTGTTGGTTCCAAACTAAAGTTTAAATATAATTTCTTTCCCAATTCCCAGACCACAATAAGTTTCCTCTGAGGAAAACTCTCCATAGGATTCCCAAACTGTCAGTGCGTCATGGCAGGGAGAGCTCTGTGATCAAAGATGGTGAAAGTAGTGAATGTCATAAGCCATGATTGTCACAGCCTCTAATGCATCCACCTCTAATAATGCATTCTTTCTGATCCCACCCCATGCCCAAGTGCACCACAGGTGTGTCAAGGTAGCCCACAAATCTACCAAATGTGTGTTTGCCACTCTTCAGACACTCTTGGCATGGTGCAGTCACAGAGGCTCTGTGCACGCAAGAGAACATTGTGTTACCACTTCATTACCATCTCATGAGATCAGTACATCAGTAATTGGCACTCTTTGATCTGACATTTTCATCTTAAATCAGTTGCTGCAGTTGTGTGCTGGCAGGGTACTCCTAATCTCTGATAGAAATGATTAATAGTTGAGCTTTATACATGTCCTTGTTCCATTTACGCTGTCCTCTGTCTACAGGCGTTTTGGAACTGGGTGGAGAATTACCCAGATGAGTTCACCATGCTTTACCAGCGACCACAGGCAGATATGGCAGGTATGAATAGCCACCACTCAGTCTAACTTGAACTGAAACTTAACTCATCTTACATTATGCCCATGTTTTGATTTGACTTGATTGAATTTGTTTTTCCAACTATTCTAAAATTCTAAAGATACAAATGGTAAAAAGCAACCAAACCCAACTTGTCATCAATTATTAAACTTATGTATGTTTCAGGCACAATCACGATTTTCCTCCATGCCTTTAATTTTAGACTAAAAACACATAGATGTGTGGAAACAGTGTTTGTAGGGAAGTCTCTATGATAAGATATGTTCATAATCCAGCCAGTAATCCAGCAAATATCAAATAAATAAAGGTACATGGTCATATTGATGCAAAAACCCTGAAATCCAGTACTGATAAAATGCCCCTGTCCACAGTATCAATCAATCAATCAATCAATCAGTTTTATTTATAAAGCCCAATATCACAAATCACAATTTGCCTCACAGGGCTTTACAGCATACGACATCCCTCTGTCCTTAGGACCCTCGCAGCGGATAAGGAAAATCTCCCCAAAAAACCCTTTAACGGGGGAAAAAAACATTAGAAACCTCAGGAAGAGCAGCTGAGGAGCGATCCCTCTTCCAGGATGGACAGACGTGCAATATATGTCGTACAGAACAGACACATTTGCATTTGAAACCTCAAATCAGTTTAATATATTAAGTTTGTTTTTTTACCCAAAATGGGCAGAGTGTTTAAAGAGCGAGTTAAGAGATCATTTTAGATTGGACATGCTACTTCACAAATTCAGAGCAGGTATCCCAGACACACACACACACACGCTCTGCGGCTACTGTCACTCCTACTTTCCTGACGGCTCTGTCAGATTAGACTGTCTCAACAGACACCTGTTAGCCATGTTGTCTAGATACTGTAAAACTTCAATGAAAAGCTGAGTCCTAATTAAACGCAGAGTCCCTTTTACCAACCAGCTGTGGTGACGCATTTTGACAAATATACATGGGTCTCAATAAGACGCTGGGTCTGGTTGCTGTCAGTGCTGTGAAGCAGGACAGCTCTCTCTCACTCTCTCTCCCTCAGTGCATGAGGTTGGCCTAGATGTAGCTCAGATGTAAATCAAATGAATGATTTGTAGTTGATGTTTTGTTCAATAGACTAGGGTTGGTCAATATATAGATAGTATATGAATATCATGACATGAGATTAGATATGGTCATTGATTTTGAATATGGTAATAGTGTAAGTGTTGTCTTTTCTTAGTTTTAAAGGCTGCATTACAGTAGAGTGATGTCATTTTCTGAACTTAACAGACAGTAGCTGTTCAATTATTTGTCTTTACCCAGTTTGTCATTATATCCACATTACTGAATATTATTGATCAAAAATCTCATTGTGTAAATATGTTGGGAAGTACTAATAATCAACCCTACAATATTTATGTCAAGATATTTGGTCAAAAATACTGTGATATTTGATTGCCTCTGTATAACCAGGCCCTAGAGTAACCTCATTTTTATGCCCCTGCGGTGGCGATAGCAACAGCTGGAGATATTATGTTTTGTTGTCTGGTTGTCTGTATGTACACGGGTACACCTTGAGGGAAAGTCTTCAAATTTGGCACAAATATCCCCTTTGACTCAACAATAAACTGATTAGATTTTGGTGGTCAAAGATCAAGGTCACTGTGACCTCATCTGTCTCATTCATGTGAATGTGATATCTCACCAACACCTTGAGGGAATTTCATAGTGTTTTTTTTATTTATTTATTTATTTATTTTATTTTATTTACAAAAGGACAGTACACATTAATCAACAGTGTTACTGTAAATGTGCCAGTTTTAGCCAGCCGGCTAATTCGCAACTGCATTCCCTTGGCAAGATGTTATAGAGAACCACAAACCTGAAAGATGAATATAATAAAAGTAACAATGACATAACACAAAACAGAATCCAGTCCATCAATGCACTACAGCCATATTGGACGCACAACACAATGATAAATAAGGTGCAGAAGCATAGTAGCACAGACAGTACATATCACGAACAACATAGTAGCAGAAGCATAGTAACACCGATAGCAGCAGGCGCAACAATACACAAGAGTCATGCAGAAGTACACAATAGCAAAAGACAGGCGAGCAGCCTGTTTTGTGACCTCACAAAACATTTTTTTGGCCATAGCTCAAGAATTCTTGTGCTGGTTATGACAAAACTTCACACAAATGGCTAACAGGATAAAATGATGAAGTGATGACATTTTATATCCAGTAGGTCAAAGGTCATCTTCACTGTGACATCATTATGTTCTACAAAAACACTTTTCTGGCCATTACGCAATGTCATAATTCGGGAACAGAAGGGGAGACATTTGGTCAGATACTGAATTGGTGACTCTAATCTTGGGTGTCCACCTTGAAACTGTACATATTGTATAGATCTTCTGTGCTGCCGGGGGGAAGATGTGTGTGAAGCATCCATGTTTTCACAGACATAAATGAAAACTTGAAACTTGAAACTCTGGCATGCAGAGGCATACAACCATGGGGAAGTACTTCTAGTAATACAAGTTATATTTATATTGATTTGAATAAACACATAAATAGTATTTCCCAAGTTTGCTGAGCAAGAGTTTTGGATGAAAACAATTCCCATGTAGATGCCTGTCCCAAATATAGGCTGTTTGAGTTCATATAGGAATCCAGGAATTTCAGAACCAGAGTCACATGTGTAAGTTAGTTAGTTAGTTAGTTTATTGTTTACACCGGTGGGTTTAATGGCTCCCATCACATTTACATGACCAGAAGTGCCTTTTTTCCCAGCTGATGATTAAGAGGTGACAGTGATTCCAATCCCCACAAAGCTTTCACCTTCACTGATGGGCCATGCTGTAGTTCATGACTGGACTGGTCTGAGCGGATATGTCACAACACAACATGTCTTATTACTGTACACACTGTAAACTACTAACTTACTATCGTAGTCCTACTACTCCTCTCTGTCTCCTGCTCTTACTCTCTCACACTGTACACTGTACTTAACCTTTTCTGGGAATAGGCAAATATTTTTTGTTGAACTAATCACTATGGACTGGGACCAGAATCCAGTGATAGTGACATTTCATTTACTAACTCAAAAAAGCAGATTTAAATAATAGCTTTGTTAGTTTGATTATGCGGTCATTGTAGACAGATCTCAAATGCTGCAAATGAAATCTTTTTTGGTTGTTAGTGGCAGTTATTGTGATACTGAACATGACTGTGGTAATGATTTTTTAGGGACTTTGAAAGTGATGTTTCTGCCAGTAACGGTGTGCATATTGGTGTGCTCAGAAGCTGCAGAGAAGTTGTTTGACCTGGTGGACAGCTTTGCAGAGAGCGCTAAGAGGAAGGCAGCTGTGTGGCCTCTACAAATCATCCTCCTCATCCTCTGTCCAGAGATCACACACACCATCTCCAAAGACACTGTGGAAGACAGCAAAGCCAACAAGGTGGTAGGAAAGAACACACACACACATACACACACACACACACACACACAAACAGATCAGAAAATGACTCAGAGCACTCACACACTTTCCTGTCCTGTCATGTCTGCAGAAACTGTTTTTGGATAGTTTGCGGAAAGCTTTAGCGGGCCAGGGCGGCAGCAAGCAGCTGATGGAAAGTGCTGCCATCGCCTGTGTCAAACTATGTAAAGCCTCCACTTACATCAACTGGGAGGATCACTCAACCATTTTCCTCCTGGTCCAGTCCATCGTCATGGATCTCAAGGTCTGACCACTTCTTAAATTTGATTTTCTCTCCTGAATGTGTTTCGTTTTCACTTTTTCTTCTTTGTATCTATTTTGGCCAAACCAGGTAGAGAATTTAATCATTTGTCTTTGAAAAGTTGTATTTTCTCGCAACAAGGATCCTTTTGTAGGTTAGTTAAATAATTAAAGCCCAAAGGCAAAGGGATGCAGAAAGCACTGAAACTGGAAAAATACACATTGAAGTAAAGGTGTTTCTGCATACTCTATACAGTTTTTCATTAAACCAACCTGGGTACCACAAAAACACAGTGGTGAACTTAAGGAAGAAATCCAAAATGGAACACAAGAGACCAGGCAGGAAATGAAGCAGGGAACAACACCATGAACACAGGGATTAACACAGACGAGCTGACAGAGGTCAGAGGGAAAGACACAGGTATATATACACAGGCAAGACTGATCACAAGAACAAAATGCAACTAGAGTAGGAGGTCATGGGCAAAAGGAGGGAAACACAGGAACTGGCTGACAATGAGAGTGTGGTAGGGCAAAGACTAATGGACTGATACAAGACAGGTGCATCAGAAAACACAAAGACAGAAAGTAAAACTAGACATGACACGAGGAGTGAATCTTCAAAATAAAACAGGAAACAGATTAAACAGAAATCAATATTGTGAAACAAGGGAGAACACAAACAGAAAACCCCAAAACGAAGTCCACAATAGATCAGAATAGAAACAGAAACCCAGGATCATGACAATGCGTAGTATGGTTAAAAAAGAGTCTCAGATTTACAAGAACTGACTCCTACATTTCTTAATGTCTGTTATTACACACTGTAGGACATTTTAAATTTACTACCACTTGGTTCTTTTTTTTTTTATAGTTTTGTCCATTGTTTCTATCAGTTATGATAGCATTGTATTTACCAAAGTAATTGTTGTGAACAGGGAACACAGTAACATCTACAATGAAGCCCAACAGCAACACAAGCAGTCGGGGTTGGAAACAAAGCAACAGTTTATTTAGATCATCTAAACCTTTGTATTTGAAGGTCAAACTGAAATTGAACACAGCCTTTTGTTTTTAATCTAAGCTGTGAATAAGGTAAATGTCAACCTGAGTGTCCTGGTAAAGTAGGCAGCAGTTTTGTTCTTGGCAGTCATTTTTGATTTAGTTTAGTCTTAGTCTTCTGGACAAAATGCTTATTAGTTTTAGTCACATTGTAGTCATTTCTATCCTTGATAGTTTTAGTCTAGTTTTAGTCGACGAAAACTCAAAAGGTTTTAGTCTAGTTTTAGTTAACGAAAACTTGAAGGGTTTTAGTCCAGTTTTAGTCATTAATTTCTGAAATCAATAAATTAGGCCAATACAGGTAAAGGAAATTGTAATTGAGGTTGACAGGTTGTGTTGCAATTTATAAACGGTTAACTCTCTTAACACTTTTGTATAATAACCAGATTCCTTACCAGTTTAATAGCTCTAGCCTAGACTTCCCCATCCATGAAGATACAATTCTGTCATGTTGTACTTACTGATCTACTAAGAATAGTGCTTTAAACACAGATAAAGTGGTAACAGTGAGTGGAATCAGTAGTCATGTTTCCATCAGCCTGTTTAGATGCGCATCTAGAAGTATCGCATTGAAAAATTATGATGGAAACGCCAAAATTCGAATTAAAATACCCTGATTCGCACAAACTAACATACGCTTGCTTTCGCCGAGTTTTGGTTGATTTGAAAAAATGTTGGTTCGCAAAATGGGGGATGGAAACATTTATGTTCGAATTAAGTCTGACGTAGCGCACCTCTCTCCATGGTGATATCCACACTCCAGGTCGGGAAGGCAGTAATTCGAGTAATTCAAGTTCGTAGTTTTTACCAAAGTCCGTACATTTAATGGAAACACACTGGATTCGTATTTCGTTTAATGCACATTTCCCAATGATTGGAATCACTTTTGGATGGAAACATAGCTAATGTTCATCACTCCAACACAGTTAAGACACAAAACATTCTTTCTTACTGGCTTCGGTGTGTGTGTGCTGCCAACTGTGTGTGTGTGTGTGTATGTGTGTGTGACTGCCCCGGTTCGCACTGTGCATGCCCGGGCATGCCTGGTGGTGGGCGTGACCAGATGAGAGTGGGTGTAATTCGGACCGGGCGGGTGGGGGTGGGCTTGACTTACGGCTGCACGATTCTGGAAAAAATGAGAATCACGATTTTTTGGCTTATAATTGAGATCACGATTTTTTTCAATATAAAGATTTATTGTGCTTATTTCCTGATACAAAAGGAAAAGTAACAAAAATTATAAATTAAAAAAAAAAAAAAAAAAAAATCATTAAATAACAAAACCTATGATTGTCCCTGATACAAGAGACACAAGGCACATAAACTCTGGTCAGCAGAGAAGGAACACTCCTGTTTTTAGCTTAAATGCAACAGCTGACAGCCTGACACTGACCGTAAAAAACAATAAACTTTAGTCTCTTGTCTTCTCGTACAGCTTTTGAACAATTTAAACAATAATATCAATGTTGAACAACATTTTTCTGAGGTAGGTATTCCAGGCCTGGAATTAAGTCATTTTTAGGGCAAGGCCACTTTGGCATTTGATAAATACAAATTTATTGGGGCATCACGGCCAAAATGTGGGGCACCAAGGCCAAAACCAATGGCGCAATAACCATATGTGCTAATTACATTGAATGAAGACAAAACAATGTATGTGTTGAGAAACATTACTGAGTTTATTAAAACTGTAAACTGAACATTTGACTTTTCCACAAAATGCTGTGTGATAAATGTTATTAAAGTTAAATTAAAATGTGAACAATTCATAACATTCATGTTATTGTTATGATAAAATAAAGTCTAAATGGACTAAGGAAGATCAAAATTACACATTTCAACACCATGCATTTGACAGGAGTATTCACCTAACATAGCCTACATATCTTTAATTATATAATTATTTATATGTCTCTGTATATTTTTACACAAATTGCCTTTAAAAATCCTCTTCCTTCATTTAATTTGACAATGTTTATTGTATTGTAATATATGTATTAATTCTCTACAGGATCTTGTATGTTCTTTAATGTGTGTTCAATTTATTAAAAGAAAAAAAACAAAACAAAAAAAAAGAACGGTTTAGTGAACCCTGCAGCAAAGTGAACCCTCTTCCTCAGAGAGGATCTTTGCCTCCCAGTTTGTTCCTGGCGGCAGAACAGAGTGAACTGTCTTTCTTCTCAGAGGATCTTTGTCCCATGCTCTCCGTGTCCGCAGTGTAAACAACTTTCGCTGGCGATTTGACAGTCACTAGAAGCACATTATGACCCTTTGTAAGAGTTTCTGTGTGGTACCTGTGTTGTACATGAGCTAGCGTTAGCAGCTAAGGACTGAGAGGCTGTCCGATATGTGTGTGTGTGTGTGTGTGTGTGTGTCTCTGTCTGAGGAGTGTCAGTACGTTAACTTTTAAGGGGTCCTCCTCACTTTGTCGGCTCTCTCCTGCTCTCGTTGCTTTCCAAACTGCCGGCCAGCTGTCGCTCTGCATCACGTGGTATAACGCTGCGTCGTTGGGAGCGCTTGTTTTCATGCAGATGATGCCCTGACTCCCGGCACGGGCGGTGCCGGCAGAATCACCGTCATTGAAAAATAAGATCACATATGCATATGAATCGAGATCACGATTTTATTACGATTAATCGTGCAGCCCTAGCTTGACTGTCATGACATGTCAGCTGATCAATGTAAATACACTTGTCATTTAAACTCTAAAAAAAATAAAAGCTAACAAAATAAAAGACGTCTGGTACATTCGTTACAGGCCTATCAGGTTGTAGAACAAGTTTGAACAGTTAGAACAAGAGACTGCACTGCAACGTGCAAATCACTCCTTCCCATGGCTGCCTGTGCTTTGCTTGTCCTCGCGGCTGCAACTTGCGCTCTCTTCAGCTACTTCATCACCACTGCCTTACACAATTTAAAAACTACAACACCCATAATTCATGTAGGAACTGCTGCAGCCAATGTGCTGCTGGCAGGAGCTGCAAGATGACTCAACCACCATGATCAGTTTTTAATGTTTTATCAGGCAATAACTACTCTAGAAGCTGCTCTAGTGTAATTTTCAGGACAATTAGGGCAGGGATTCAGGACAACTGCTTGATTTTGGGACTGTCCCGAATTTTTCAGAACGTCTGGTCACCCTAGCGTGACTGAACAAGGACAAGATGCAGGTGCTTATATTTTGAGCATTTGGCAAACAGATTGCATGCACAGTTGGAGGAAATATCATACATTTTGATAGTCAACCCATTAACATTTTCGTCTTGTCTCGTCACTGAAAACAACACATACGTCTCGTCATATTTTCGTCATCAGAAAGCTATATTTAGCTTATCACCGTCTCATTTTAGTCCTGAAATAAAGGTGCGTTAATGAAATCATTACGTCATTGTCATTGTTAACGAAAACAATACTGGTAGGGAGGAGCACATTTGGGATAAAATCCAAAATTAAATTAAATCTGCCCATTCTCTGAATAGCTTTAAAGCACTGCTGAAAAAATGGACACTGAGTAAGCTATTGAAGTGACACATCCTTTCCAAGTAGAGCTTAGATTGGGCCCACAAAATGGAGCCCGAGCCCAGTCCGTCCAATTACCTGTAATTATGGGCCCGAGCCCGATTTAAACCCGGCATTTTTCAGTAAGTTGGCTGTTATAATTAAGAGAGCCTGGGCACACACAGTGAGCGTGTTAGTGCCACGGAAGTACTGCGAGTGTACTCGCAGGCGCTTGACTGTCCACACAGGTAGCACATTTCTCCTGAGAACACTCTCAGAGAGCTCCTAACTTGGCCTAAAACTTTCTAGCAAGGAGTCATAGCTGAGGAGGAGGGATGATGACAGTTAAATGTTAATGGTTACCCGTCAAACAGTTAACAACCAAGAATATTTTGGACCAGTTATGCATGTTGGTCTATAGGTTCATATTCCTACTCTTCTGTTTACTGCACCACGCAGCTGGTGTGGTAGAAGCTTAGATTAGCTATTGGAGCTGTTTATTCAGTCAATACTGCCAGTAACACTGTCACAACCCAACGGTGTTGCTGTGGAAACATTGTGCCAACCCACCAGTCTCCCCCTAGGTAGCACCCAGTGAGTAAGTGGCTACATTTTTACAGTTGTTAACTATTACCCTTTTTTGATAGGCATTGGCTGGTTTGGTCTGGCAGGGCTCCATTTTGTGACCATTTTTTGAGTCAGCAAGTATTTTTTACAACTACTCACTTGTGCGTGACCCGCAAATTTTTTGTTTTGTTTTGGGCATGTTGTAAAACAAAGGAGTGAGTTCACCATTATAGCCTAATGTGTGTGAGAAGGGGGAGAGTCCAAGAATGAGTGATTAGTTAACTGCGAGGACCACGTCATCTACACTCATCAGTAGGCTTGTTTGAGATGAACTGTGCCTCGCCTGTAAAGTGGACGACAGCAGGTGGCTGCAGTAGGAGTTGGTGACAACAAGCTGTGGTTGGAGGCTGAATCCAAATGCCCTCGCGGACTTCAGTTGTACGTAGAGCGACATATTTACTGTCATCATGTAAAGTCTCCAAGGGAATCTGTCAGTCAGAATCATAAATTTGATTGACAGATTTATCAGCCAAGGGGAGTCTCAAAATTCACCACACAGATTTCTTTCACAAATGTAGAGAGGTTCACAAATGAGAAGGAGTTTGTAAAGGCACATTGAGCGATTCGCATGATCTGTGAATTTATATTACAAGTGTGCCTCAAAATAATATTTGTGAAGCAGAGCGTGTGGATTTCCGAATTTATATTACAAGTTTGCATAAAAATTATGTTTGTGAACCAGAGTGTTTGCATTTGCGAAACAGATCGTGTGCATTTCCGAATTTGGTAACACTACATAATATGGCCTGCGTCCTTAGTGCGTACCTCCCGTTTACTTACAACCTACTTTACCCCAACTTCCACGGACATACAGTGTAACTTCTGCTCACTTTCCGCACGTATTTCCTAGGGCTGTACCCAAATATTCGAATATTCGAATATTCATTTCTACGGATAGGTATTCGTTATGAAAATTGGGTATTCAATATTCATTTTTTTAATTTACTTTTTTTTAACATATTTTTTGGTGCTAAATGTAGTCTTTTTGTTGTTGGTAAATGTAGGCTATCAATAAAAATCAAAACTTTTAAATTGCATTGTGAAAATGTGAAAATATAGTATAGCTACCAACTGAGCTTGTGCGAACGGCACGCTTGAGTACATCCGTCTGAGGCTGTGGATCAATGCCAAGTTTTACCACTTTATCACTATTCCCTCTAACTTGTAGCTGTTTTTTGTTATCTTTTGAATTTAATATGAATTATGGAACCGTTTTTGTCAATGTTTGTTTCCCCCATTTTGTACAATAAATTATTGTTTAAAGTTTCAACAAGTTTCTTTTGGAGTGCGTGACACAAGTGTGTTTTGAAAATGACCGCGGACTGTCACCCGCTCAACACATCAGTACCTTCGGATGCCATGACAGTAATAGATTATAGATTAATAGATTATAATAATAATGTCAAAATATCATTTACAGACCGATTTAACAGACGATCACTGCTGCCCGACCCGCAGGTCCATTTGCGGGTCCCGCGGGTTACAGGTCGACCCACGCATCACTACTCAGCTCAGTCTATAAAGGCTGTATACACAACAGTAAAGCTATAGACATTATATTCTATTCAGGCCAGCAGAACCAGCAGCGCATCGGCTGTACACTGCACGGCACTGCTGATTAACCATTTTATTGCAGCACAGAGTGTCTGCCAGCAACCAATTACTTGCAGAGGCTTGCTACAACTTGTTTCAATGGTTCTGATTTAATCATAAGACAAATTAAACAGGATGACTAGCCAATGTGAAAATCAAAAGAAAGCATAGAATAATGTACTGAAGGAGACTGTTGTGCCATCATGTTTTTTTGTGGTCGCCGCTGTGCAAAACTCCGCAATACAACTAGGTCCAAAAAAACCCCGGAGTGAACTCCCATTCACTTCCCGCACGTATTTCCCCGTGTCTTACAGTGTAACTAGGCTGCTTCTTAGATGTACCTCCCATTCACTTACCACCTACTTCACCCCAACTTCCACAGACATACAGCGTAACTCCTGCTCACTTCCCGCATGTATTTCCCCGTGTCTTACAGTATAACTAGGCTGCTTCTTAGAGCGTACCCCCCGTTCACTTGTCCTACTTCGCCCCGGACTTCCAGTGTAACTCCTGGTCATTCCCCACCTACTTTCTCCAGTCTTACAGCATAACTCGCGGCCACTTACCAAGTAATTCGCGGAATTTAAGGTAACTTCCGAATATGTTGAGAAATGGGTACATATTATGGAAATTGGCTCATAACAGGCCGGCTAGTATACAAAGCAAACTTACCACTCTCAAATGCACATCTGTGGAAGTCTTGCATTGTCATCCCAGGATGAAACACAAACAATACAGTAATGTAGAAATATACATATATTTTTAAATGCACAATAATGAGAGTTAGAGAGTTATAAAATGTTTTTATTATTTAATTACACAGAAACCACATGACAGGTGCTATTGTCTCATCCATACTCTCTAAGTACAGTAATGTAATTAGTGTTTATGTGCAGCCTACTTTCCTTGGAAGTACAGACTAACACTGGGGAACCGGGCTGGATTATGAAGTTTGCCCTGTTCTCCCCTCCTTAGCGTCTAAGTAGAACCTACTTTCTATGTAATTAGTGTGTAAGTACAGCCTACTTTCCTTGGAAGTACAGACAAACACTGGGGAACCGGGCTGGATTATGAAGTTTGCACTCTTCTCCCCTCCTTAGTGTCTAAGTAGAACCTATTTTCTCTGTAATTAGTGTGTAAGTACAGCCTACTTTCCTTGGAAGTACAGACAAACTCTGGGGAACCGGGCTGGACTATGAAGTTTGCACTCTTCTCCCCTCCTTAGTCTGTAGCTTGGCACTCAGATGTTAACCCTTTAAACACAGTTAGTTCAATGCTTCACAAGGTAACAATATTACCAGAAAATAATACAAAGACAAATCAAAGTGTCCCTGACAAAAAATAACAGAGTTCCACTGGTTGTCTTATTCAAGCTCAAGTTCAGTTTTGTTTCTTCTGTTATAAACTGTTCAGTTTAGTTTTAATCCTTTATTGTGACAAATGCACTTTTTAAGTCAAAAGTCAAGTGGAAAAGGTCGTCGTGATACTACTACCACACTGGAGTGTGACGCTCAAGTGATGGAGATGGAAGAAGGGATGGGCTCCTGCGGATAAAAGGTGATCTCGATCCAACTCCTTGGGTCAAGGCAGAGATCAGGTTCATGGGTGGCTCGTCATCTCTCTCGTCAGGTAGAATCTCAAATCCATATGTAATTTTCCATCGGATCTCAAAAACCTCACCTGTGTAGAAACAGAGCTATTACTATTTTGCATCATCAACTTCAATTGTTTTATGGCCATAATCAATATTACATAAATACAACAAGTAACACAAAGTGAGCAGATGAATAACTTTAAACTGCAGAGTTTTTCTCAGCATGGAATACTTTATCCTGTCTTTACATTTCACATCATTAATTATTAGCCTTTTAATCCATAACTTGTGATTATTAAGCATATTAATCAATTACAAATAATACACATTTCCCTTTGAACTACAAAGTTAATGTTTTTAACCATTTGTTTAACATTTTTCAACTTAACTATGAATAACAAAATCATGTAGGGGAGAGTGGGGTGAGATATGCCAGTTTTTACTTGAGGTGACTTTCAAGAGAGGGCATGGCAGTAATGCGTCCAGCTAAAATATGTACATATATTTCAGGATGTGGGGCATCCCTGGCAACAACCACTTTGGACCTTAAATAAACTGTTTAAAAAATATGGCCTTCCAAAAAAAAAGTGGTCTTGTGGCACAATTTGCCCCCAGTGCAGAGTGAGTTGTGCCTTTGGAGAAAATACGTTGGGGTAGATTGGGCCATTGATTATTGAAGTAAAACAGAACATTTTCATCTCATATACTGTAATGTTGTATAAAAGCAATGCAATAGGCCTTGTTGAAGAATACTGCAGTAATGACAAGTGGCATGTTGTGTTGTAGCCTGGTTCTGAGAATTGCAGTTGATTTTGTTCAGGTTTAACTTAATTTTATTCTGAAAATGTTAAATATTATGTAGGCCCACTTCTAACCAATCTTTCATGTATTCGACATGTTATCTACTGCTAAAATTGGCCTTTGATGTTATAAAAAAAAAGCTTTAATAAGTAATTTGGTATTGAATTTGTCTTGCTTTTATACAGCATTACATGCCCCACATCCTGAAATATATGTACATATTTTAGTTGGACGCATTACTGCAATGCCCTCTCTTTAAAATCACCTCAAGTAAAAACTGGCACATCTCACCCCACTCTCCCCTACATGATTTTGTTATCCATAGTCAAGTTGAAAAATGTTAAACAAATGGTTAAAACAAAAGAATTGACGTGCTCAACTCACCGTTTGAAAAATCACAGGGTGCCGACCCAAAACTCACAAACTAAATAAACCCAAATGTCAGCACTCACAAATATCATATATATCAGTCTTTTAATAACGCACAGCAGTATCACAAACGGACGCGTTTCAGCACTTGGCTTTCCTCAGCGTACGTTTGTGATACTGCTGTGCGTTATTAAAAGACTGATATATATGATATTTGTGAGTGCTGACATTTGGATTTATTTAGTAAACAAATGGTTAAAAACATTAACTTTGTAGTTCAAAAGGAAATGTGTATTATTTGTAATTGATTAATATGCTTAATAATCACAAGTTATGGATTAAAAGGCTAATAATTAATGATGTGAAATGTAAAGACAGGATAAAGTATTCCATGCTGAGAAAAACTCTGCAGTTAAAAGTTAATCATCTGCTCACTTAGTGTTACTTGATGTATTTATGTGATATTGGTTATGGCCATGAAACAACTGAAGTTGATGATGCAAAATAGTAATAGCTCTGTTTCTACACAGGTGAGGTTTTTGAGATCCGATGGAAAATTACATATGGATTTGAGATTCTACCTGACGAGAGAGATGACGAGCCACCCATGAACCTGATCTCTGCCTTGACCCAAGGAGTTGGATCGAGATCACCTTTTATCCGCAGGAGCCCATCCCTTCTTCCATCTCCATCACTTGAGCGTCACACTCCAGTGTGGTAGTAGTATCACGACGACCTTTTCCACTTGACTTTTGACTTAAAAAGTGCATTTGTCACAATAAAGGATTAAAACTAAACTGAACAGTTTATAACAGAAGAAACAAAACTGAACTTGAGCTTGAATAAGACAACCAGTGGAACTCTGTTATTTTTTGTCAGGGACACTTTGATTTGTCTTTGTATTATTTTCTGGTAATATTGTTACCTTGTGAAGCATTGAACTAACTGTGTTTAAAGGGTTAACATCTGAGTGCCAAACTACAGACTAAGAAGGGGAGAAGAGTGTAAACTTAATAATCCAGCCTGGTTCTCCAGTGTTTGTCTACTGTACTTACAGAGTATGGATGAGAGAATGGCACCTGTCATGTTGTTTCTGTGTAATTAAATAATAAAAACATTTTATAACTCTCTGAATGACTCATTGTGCATTTAAATATGTATGTATATTTTTACATTACTGTATTGTTTGTGTTTCGTCCTGGGATGCCAATACAAGACTACCACAGGTGTGCATTTGAGAAAGGTAAGTTTGCTTTGTATACCAGCCGGCCTGTTAAGAGCCAATTTCCATAATATGTACCCATTTCTCAACATATTCTTGTTCCAAATAATACAATAAAGTAGGCTATAAGACAAAACATAATAAATCCCTGGAATATGAGTGAAGCTTGCCTGCTGACACTTATAAAAAAATGACCGTCACAACTGCCATGAGCAAAGAGCAAAGGCATTTGTTTATATTGTACAGTAGACTATTTCATTCAGTATACTTAAAATGATTCGTAAGTTACACCTTAAGTTCCGCAAATTACATGGTAAGTGGCCGCGAGTTATGCTCTAAGACTGCAGAAAGTAAGTGGGGAATGACCAGGAGTTACCCTGGAAGTCCGGGGAAAGTAGGTGGTAAGTGAACAGGAGGTACGCACTAAGGACGCGGGCCGTATTATGTAGTGTTACCCCGAATTTAAATTACAAGTTTGCATAAACATTATATTTGTGAACCAGTGTGTGTATATTTGCGAAACAGATCGTGTGCATTAGTGAGTCTGAAATACAACTGCGAACCAGAGCATGTGCGTTTGTGAAAAACCCTGCGTGAGTGCATTCATTATGAGACTGATCTGTATTTGTTAATACAAGCCGTACATTCTACTGTAGCCTTTACAATGTCTTTTTTACCAAATTGTGTGGCTGCACTTTAAAGGAGCTATATGTAAGAAATCTAAAGCAAATAGTTGTAAAATCCTCCTAATATGTCACAGAGACTAAGGATTAATGTTAATATAACATACTGATCTCACCGACAACAATAGTACAGCCAGAATATTTGCATTTAAAAAATTTTTTTTACGGTCTGCAAATCATGTTTATGTTTCAAATTTGAGTTTTGGCCTGTTGCGCCACCCATCTCCGTCTACCAGTCACGCAGTCAGTAGAGTCTCAGCATCAGTTACAGTTACGACTGAGCTACAATGGCTGACAGTGCGACTAATCCCAAACGACCTCGTTATGATTCCCAAAAACGCCAAGACAAAACTTGAGGCAAAGCGAAGGTCTATATAGGAGATGCGTTTGAACGGTGGAGATGGTCGAAAGCGGAGAAGAATTTGAAATCGGATGTCGAAGTGGCTACTGTGGGGGGGGGGGGGGGGGGGCTTGCGGCAGTATTTTATATTTGAGTGCAGTAACCGTTTTGGCCACATTCTTACATAGAGCGCCTTTGGCCACATTCTTACATACAGCGCCTTTAACCTGTCTTGATCTACAGTACAGGCCAAAAGTTTGGACACACCTTCTCATTCAATGCGTTTTCTTTATTTTCATGACTATTTACATTGTAGATACTCACTGAAGGCATCAAAACTATGAATGAACACATGTGGAGTTATGGACTTAACAAAAAAAGGTGAAATAACTGAAAACATGTTTTATATTCTAGTTTCTTCAAAATAGCCACCCTTTGCTCTGATTACTGCTTTGCACACTCTTGGCATTCTCTCCATGAGCTTCAAGAGGT
Organism: Epinephelus fuscoguttatus; assembly: GCF_011397635.1. Taxonomy (NCBI): domain Eukaryota; kingdom Metazoa; phylum Chordata; class Actinopteri; order Perciformes; family Serranidae; genus Epinephelus; species Epinephelus fuscoguttatus. The sequence continues at coordinate 45,886,530 of NC_064756.1, read as the reverse complement.
AGTCACCTGAAATGGTTTTCCAACAGTCTTGAAGGAGTTCCCAGAGGTGTTTAGCACTTGTTGGCCCCTTTGCCTTCACTCTGCGGTCCAGCTCACCCCAAACCATCTCGATTGGGTTCAGGTCCGGTGACTGTGGAGGCCAGGTTATCTGCCGCAGCACTCCATCACTCTCCTTCTTGGTCAAATAGCCCTTACACAGCCTGGAGGTGTGTTTGGGGTCATTGTCCTGTTGAAAAATAAATGATCGTCCAACTAAAAGCAAACCGGATGGGATGGCATGTCGCTGCAGGATGCTGTGGTAGCCATGCTGGTTCAGTGTGCCTTGAATTTTGAATAAATCCCCAACAGTGTCACCAGCAAAACACCCCCACACCATCACACCTCCTCCTCCATGCTTCACAGTGGGAACCAGGCATGTGGAATCCATCCGTTCACCTTTTCTGCGTCTCACAAAGACACGGCAGTTGGAACCAAAGATCTCATCAGACCAAAGCACAGATTTCCACTGGTCTAATGTCCATTCCTTGTGTTTCTTGGCGCAAACAAATCTCTTCTGCTTGTTGCCTCTCCTTAGCAGTGGTTTCCTAGCAGCTATTTGACCATGAAGGCCTGATTTGCGCAGTCTCCTCTCAACAGTTGTTCTAGAGATGGGTCTGCTGCTAGAACTCTGTGTGGCATTCATCTGGTCTCTGATCTGAGCTGCTGTTAACTTGCGATTTCTGAGGCTGGTGACTCGGATGAACTTATCCTCAGAAGCAGAGGTGACTCTTGGTCTTCCTTTCCTGGGTCGGTCCTCATGTGTGCCAGTTTCGTTGTAGCGCTTGATGGTTTTTGCGACTCCACTTGGGGACACATTTAAAGTTTTTGCAATTTTCCGGACTGACTGACCTTCATTTCTTAAAGTAATGATGGCCACTCGTTTTTCTTTAGTTAGCTGATTGGTTCTTGCCATAATATGAATTTTAAAAGTTGTCCAATAGGGCTGTCGGCTGTGTATTAACCGGACTTCTGCACAACACAGCTGATGGTCCCAACCCCATTGATAAAGCAAGAAATTCCACTAATTAACCCTGATAAGGCACACCTGTGAAGTGGAAACCATTTCAGGTGACTACCTCTTGAAGCTCATGGAGAGAATGCCAAGAGTGTGCAAAGCAGTAATCAGAGCAAAGGGTGGCTATTTTGAAGAAACTAGAATATAAAACATGTTTTCAGTTATTTCACCTTTTTTTGTTAAGTCCATAACTCCACATGTGTTCATTCATAGTTTTGATGCCTTCAGTGAGAATCTACAATGTAAATAGTCATGAAAATAAAGAAAATGCATTGAATGAGAAGGTGTGTCCAAACTTTTGGCCTGTACTGTATGTCAACACTAGATAATAATTATATTAATAAAAGAAAAAAAAAGTTTTATGGCATACTATTATGTATTTATATCTTAATATTTTACGTAGAGTTTTAGGAGTTGAGACATAAAACAATTCATATCCCATCCATTTTTATTTTATGTGCTGGTATCGGATCGGTACTCGGTATCGACGGATACCTAAGGTTCAGGGATTGGAATCGGTATCGGGAAGGAAAAGTGGTATCGGTACATCTCTATTACTCTGATTAGAAACCTTCTTTTGTCGTTTTGTCCCTACAGTCTAGGCTTATACATATCCCTGTATCATGATGTGGTTGAACATTATTTCTGGCCCACAAAAGTTTTTTTGCGGCAGTTCAAAAACCCGCAACATCATGTCTGTATTGCAATGAAATGTGGGTTATTTAATCAGCGAAGTCTGCTGAAAGTCCACTTGAGGCCCCTTGTGGGCCGGCCGAATTGTGGATTTGGACAGCCCTCGGCATCACCAGAGTCCGCGAGTCTGCAAGTGCGTTGAGGTCTGGACATTTGAGCTGAATCCAAATGAGTCCAAACTCCTATATGAGTTTGTTCTCAGTCTCCAATTGTTTTCATTATGATGGATTAATTTATTAAAATGTTCATGGTTCAGCCTCTGTTTTACATGAATTCTCATGTAAATCAGCATCATATCAGTTTGCTGCTGCAAAGCATCTGAGCAGACCTTTCGCCTTAACTGCAAAGGCTAAATGTTAATATACAGTAGACTACATATAGTTTATGATATAGGTAAAATGGCCAAAAATGTGAATAATTGCATTGCAGGATGATTTAAGGTGTGCCCCTGAATTTTCTGTTAAAATTTTTCAGTTAGGGGCTACAGTGCTCCTATTAAAAGTTAGTCTGGAGTTAGTCTGGAGCCCTGTTTGGCTTGGCATGGTTTGGGCCATCAGGCCAGCACAATGGGGATTTGCATTTCCATTTCAAGAGGGCTACCTTCTTTAAGGTGTGTCTTAAACTGGTGATGGTGGGCTTTACCTGTTGGAGGTGAGCTGTTTGCAGAGGTGCAGTGTTGTCTGCAGCTCTTTATTCAACATCTCACTGTGGCTGTTTCTTTTTTTTTTTTTTTTTTTTACTGTCCTCGTTAATTTGTTATGTTTAAGCTTTTATTGTGAGCAGCAAAATAGGAAAATGTGAAGTTTTCAAGCAGCAACTTCACACAACTTCTACTACGGCAGATAGCGAACACGACACAGTAAAATAGAGCAGATATCTAAAGTACAAACAGGACACAGGAGAGAAACTAAACTGCAAACCAAATAGAAATTCAGTTAGAAGCTATAAAAGTACTGAGAGCTGAACACACACAGACTTTTAAAAATGCCTTTCTCTCAGGTCTCCTGCAGACAGAGGTGAGTACAGTCTCGCAACACACACACTAGTTTGGTGGTGGTGGTGGGGGGATGTTGTTGGGAGTTGGCTGCGGTCGGGGCGAGATGTCACTGCTACCCGCTTGAGGGCGGGCGGTCTGGCTTTTGGACCTACTCTGGAGAAGGTCTCTCAGGCACGGCTTGGCTTGGCGTGACGCGTCTATACTGACTATGGAAATACAAATCAGCATGGAATGACTTAATTTGGCACGGCCAAGAGTGTTGATGAAAAAAGGGTATGTCACTGTTAGCTCCGTTAGCAGTGTTAGCTCGGCTAGTGGTGCTTAGTCAGTAAACAATGTTTTGTTTTGTTTTTTTTTGTTTTTTTTTTAGTTTTTGTTTTATATATATGTTTATTGCATTTTTACATAAAACACAGAACAGCTCGGATATGACATGGCAAATAGAAGGTGTAGTTGAAAATAAGAGAATAAGGTAGCAATGAAAAAAGATTTAGTGGAAAGAAATAAAAATAAGGAAGAGAGTGGGCATTACATCCATCCCCAACGTTCCTCACCTCCTACAGCCACACAGAGGCAGTAATAACCAAACAAACAAACAGACTAACAATTGGGCTATACAGACAAATAACGAGGTTACAATAGGGCTAATTTACACAAAGCCAGAGACTGGCTACGCCAATTTAGGAAACCTCTGTGATATACTAGATGACAGTGTAGGTCCAATGTACTTTAAGAATCCCAAACTTTATGAAAGGCCTCTACTGAAGAGTGAAGCATACAAGAGATATATTCCTTGGGAATATACTGCATTACAAGATTGTACTATGGCTTTTTTTGCTGGAGCAACATCCTTGGTCCAGAAGAGCAGAATATTTTTCCTGGCAGCAAAAGTCAAAAGATTGAAAGGTCTCTTGTGTTTGATGTTTGTAATATGACCATCTGAGAGTCCAAGAAAGAGGCACATATGGTCCAAATCTGTTTGAACACCAAATATAACAGACGGTTCACTCACAATACAGGACCAATAGCTTTGTAGCTTCACACACAGTAAACAATGTTAAAGGGGTTTTGCGACACAAAATAAAGCCTCAATGGGGCTACCTTGGGTAAGACAGGAGGATAGATACCAGATTTCTGCAGGAATGGTGTCCCGCCACAGCGGGTTGGGTGGGAGTTAGCGTTTTTGAAAATGCCAAAAAATAAATAAATAAATTCACAACAAATTAATTTTGTAGATTCAACAATGTCAAGATGCTCTTTTCAACACGTTGTTGTTCTGGATTACTCTTCTTACGCAACGTATTATGCAATATGCATTTTTCCGTGTGTAGAGACACTCAAAATAAGAGAAAAGCCCATCCTCTTTCTTTTTCTCCTGCTCTGTCTATCAGAAAATGTGTGTAACAATGAGTGATTCATATTTGATGCTGGATATGACATCCTGTGGCTCTCGTGTGCCACAGACCCACCTGCAGCCAGGTGACCATACCTGTATCTGCTGAATCTACCTTGTTGTCCACCACTGTTATTTCCTTGTTATCAGGGATAACAAGGAAATATTTTGCCTTGTAACACGGCAAAAAGAAAGCATGCTTCCTGTTCTGTTGTTAGCTGTAAACCAACAGAAAAGCCTTCATGTTCTTCCATCATCTGAGAAAGTGAAGACCTAGTGGATTAACTTTATTTTTGACTGAAATGCTCCCACAGCAACTGGAAAACTCTCTCAGCGGAGGGTTAATAAGTAGGATTTACCTCAAAACTGAAGCTCAAGGATGGATTGATACTGTGACCCGACTCGAGACATGGAAGTTGTAAGTTTTTCCATTTTCTTTTGTTTATTACTGTTTATTTTGCAGGTTAGCCTGTGAAGCATATTCACAGTTAACGTGGCTAGCCTCTGTTTTGGTGATGTTGTATGTAATAGTCATAAAAACTGTGTAAATGTTAATTCTCATATATAATCAGTTGTAGTCAGTCATAGGTTGCATGTGGGTAACTGTTTTTTCATGTTGCTCTATGTTAAACTTTATCCCGAAGCTTGGTTAAAAGCTCAGCTGGCTATGATGTTACATTAAGGAACCTTCTGCTCCATGATCATTATTGGTATGTGTATGTATCTTTAATTGATAGACGCATCCCAAGTGGCAACCTCCAGGTCTAAAAGTGAAGCCAATGTGGAAGTGCCTTAAACCTGCATTCTTTCTAATGGCCAGCAGGGGGCGACTCCACTGGTTGCAACAAGATAACAAATCAAAAATTTTGCTTGGGTTCGGCCTACTTGACATGCAGCTGTGTTGTGCTATGGCCTATTCAAGTGCTGGAATTTGTTATTTACGTGACAACACCTGAATGCAACACAGGCTCCGCTCCATTGACTGTGTTTCCAGTGCCGTGCTGCGGGTTTGGGCCAGGCTCGGTTATAATTGTCTCGGACTCGGGTCAGGTTCAGTCAGGAAAATAAGGCCCGAGCCGCGCTCTAGTGTGCTCACCTGTGTGTGTGTGTGTGTGTGTGTGTGTGTGTGTGTGTGTGTGTGTGTGTGTGTGTGTGCCGTGCACGTTACAACCATGTAGAGACAGAAATGACATAAGATAAATTACATAAGACTATTTAGTTTGTTTAATAAAAGGACAAGGTAGGCTATAGACCTGTTCTATAGGAAAGGTAACCTTAAAGGGGCAATAAGCGAAATCGTTTCACCGCTAGGTTCGCTGTTGTGCACTGCCTGTAGAGCAAAACAAAGTGTACCGACACCAAAGCTCGGTGCTCCGGTTGGATCCAAACGGAGTCTAACTGGCTGTGTTGGCAGCTGAGTGAAGTGGGGCATGAGGAGGAAGCACCGGTTAGCCCCCGCTTTCACTGCAGGCAGATTCACTCGCTACAGGGGCGAGGAAATAAAACCTAAACAGCCAACTTAGTTTAGCAGTTAGCGATGTCTTTCACTCACTCTCGGTCTCTGCTGTGTTTAGCTATTTCCCTGCTTTCCTGTTAGCGTTAGCACTACTCGGCTGCCACGCTAATGCTCCAACTCCAACTGAGCCGGGAGCCGGGCTCACGGTCTCACGGAGAAGAGGTGGAATGTTAGTGTGGCAGCTGATTCGTGCTAACGTCCCCACGCTTCTCCGCCAGGCTCAGTGAGTCGGAGCCGAGAAGCGTGGGGACGTTAGCGTTAGCACTAGTCGGCTGCCATGCTAACGTTCCGGGAGCCTGCTTCTTGGCTCCGGCGAGCTCTAGCGTGGGGACGTTAGCGTTAGCACTTGTCTGCTGCCATGCTAATGTTCCAAGAGCCTGCTTCTCAGCTCCGGCGAGCTCTAGCGTGGGGACGTTAGCGTTAGCACTTGTCAGCTGCCATGCTAACGTTCCGGAAGCCTGCTTAAGCGTGGGGACGTTAGCGTTAGCACTAGTCGGCTGCCATGCTAAAGTTCCAACTCTTCTCCATGAGACCAGCTCACGGGCTCCTGGCTCACGGAGAAGAGAGGCGTTAGCTCCCAGAGTTAGCACTAGAGCTACTACAGCTTCTGGAGTAGCTTGCAGCTATGGAGCGCTTCTACCAGCTCTTTTAGTCACTGAGCCTCGCCTCCATTTCAGCAAATATATTACATTTATTACAGGTACCATCATCATTGAAGTAGGCAGGAGAATAGCTAAACACAGCCGCCAGGCTGCCCGCCAGGCTTCATTTTACAATGCTAATTGCAAATGTGGCCTGAGATCAACACAGAGAGAGGGTGTGTGAGGTCATGCTATACTCCAGATGAAGTTACACCTCTAGTTCTTCACATAGCAATTTTTTAATTCCTTCACAATCTAGAAATGATGAATTTCACTTATTGCTCCTTTAAATGACTTCTGTTGTGATCTGACTAATATAATGGTAGGGGAAACACTTATGTTTCAATAAATGTCAATGTTAATAAGAAATGTTTTGGTATTCATATTGTTTAAATTGCATTATTAATCAAATAATGGAAAAATAATCGATAATTGAAAAAATAATAGTTAAACTAATTGAAAAAATAATTGCTAGATTAATCGTTATAAAAATAATTGTTTGGGACAGCCCTATTTGAGATGAAGTTATAGTAAACTATAACATGTTAATATTAGTGTGACTGGGGTCACTGCACACCCTGTTAAAACATGCTTCTCCTTCATTCAAATGTATCTGCAGGTGGACATGGTTGTCTGAATTTAACATCAGGAAATTGGAGCTCATCCAGGATTTTATGTCTTCAAGGCATTTTTGAAGTTTAGTTGTTTGATCTGTTTTTTCTGGCTTTATTGACAAATGAACATTTTGAAATTTACAGAGTGATTTCTAATGATGTTACCTAAGGGAAGCATATATAAAGTGAATAGAATTAGTCCGAGCACAGAACCTTGTGGAACAAATATTAGTATGTTAAGATGATTTATCGTGAACGTGAAAGAGATAATAAGATTTAAACCAGTTTAGTGCAGGACCTTTAAGGCCAATCAAATGTTCCAGTCTCTGTAGTAGAATCTGATTGTCAATTGTGTCAAATGCAGCACTAACAAAACAAGTACAGAGATGAGTCCTTTGTCTAAGGCAATCAGAATATAATTGGTCATTTTTACTAGTGCTGTGTCTGTGCTATGATGCACTCTAAATCCTGACTGAAATTCCTCAAATAAATTATTATCATGGAGAAAGTCACACATCGGGTCTGGGACTACTTTTTCAAGGATTTTTGAAAGAAAGGGAAGATTAGATATTGATCTATAGTTAGTTAACTCCTCTGGATCCAGGGTTGGCTTTTTTAGAAGTGGTTTAATTACAGCTACCTTTAAGGACTTTGGTACAGAGCCTGTCAATAGAGATATACTGATCATGTCTAATATGTGAGTGTTAACTTAAGGTAAGACTTCCTTAAGTAGCCGAGTTGGGATGGGGTCTAAGAGACACATTGAGGTCAATTGTTGAAGAGTGATCAGGGGCCATATTCACAAAGCTCCCTAGTGCTAAGAGTTGCCCCTAGTGGCAAAAAGAAAATTCTTAGAATTGTGACGTTGGGGAATGAGAATTTCCCCATAAAGTTAAGACTAGGTCCTTATAAAGAAAAAAGTTATTCACAAAGCATCTTAGACCTTAAAAGAGCTCATGAGGTGAAAAACCGTTAGGAGCAGAGAGGAGGACTTTTAAGAGGCTTAAGAGTTTCCTAAGCAGAGGAGAAAATGATTGAAACACAAAGAGGTCAGAGAAATGGTCTCTAAACACAAAATGACAGTGAGTAAATGAAATGCTACAAATGAGATTGTGCAGGGATAATGTCTGTGGTCGATCTCATTTGAGATATGCACATAATTTACCACCCAACAAAATAACGCTGGAACACCAGAAATAAAATGATCACAATACTAAGATATTAGAAAAATGCAACAGTGCAGCTGTGATGACTTTTGTCTGTCTCAACCTTCTATCAGCAGAGTGATCACACTAACAATGATAACACTGTCAGGCTCATGCAGTTCATTTCATTTCCACTGGGTGTCCACACTTTGCAGGCCCACAAAAGGGCATGTCTGTGACAACCAATCACATCTGTTATAAGAAAGCATCACACCTGACAACAGGGTTAACCACACCCCCTCAGTAACATAAAAGTTTCTGTCCCTTCCTTTCTCAGAGTTGCTCTTAGAACTTTCCTAAATCACTCCTAAGCTAAGACTCCTTTCTAAAAGTTTCTAGTCTAAGTTATGAGCTCTCTGAGAGTACTCTCAAAATGTTTGTGAATATGGCCCCACGTCTTACAGCTATGTTTGAGGGCAGATAGGTACTGTCTAAAGACAAGAGGTCATGAATTTATCCTCTCATAGTTAGAATTTTGTCATTAAAAAAGCTCATATAATCATTACTGCTATGGGCTAAAGGAATACAAGGCTCAATAGAGCTGTGACTTTCTGTCAGCCTGGCTACAGTGCTGAAAAGAAACCTGGGGTTGTTCTTATTTCCTTCTATTAATGATGAGTAGTAGTTTGCTCTGGCATTATGGAGGGCCCTCCTATATGTTTTGAGACTGTCTTCCCAGACCAAACGAGATTCTTCCAGTTTGGTTAATCGCCATTTCCTTTCAAAATTGTTCACGATAATTGTTTTAAATTTCAGGTTTTGAAGTTGTACCAAGGGGCAAACTGCTGTTTGCTTCGTTAACTTCTTTTTAAGAGGTGCTACTGAGTCGAGTGTTGTTTGCAGTGAGCCTGCAGCACTATCAATAAGATAATCAATTTGGGAAAGTTTAAAGTCAGGATTGCAAACCTCAGTTACAGAGGGACTAGGCATGTGCCGGTATGAGATTTTGATGGTATGATAACCGTGGACAAATATACCATGGTAACCGGTGTTACCGCGGTAATAATAATAATAATAATAATAATAATGATAATAATCATCATAATAAAACAGGTGTTGTCCTATTTTCGTGCTCTAGACTTTAAATGGTAGGCTAATATTCGTTTGACCGTTCATGAGCAACAGCATGTACCAGGCAGCTCCTGTCAGTGCAACACATCATCACACCAGTTGTTTAAATGTGTAGGCTAATACAAACCCATTAAAAGTTTAATAGAGACGTTTCTTAACTTCACGATGGTGACTCCGCCCAGCAGCTTGTTGTGCTCATCATTGTTGTGAACAGTCAGCTGCAGGTGATGGGGGATGATACGGGTCTTCTTGTTGTCGCGGGCAGCGTTTCCAGCCAACTCCAGGATCTCAGCGGTCAGATACTCCAGCACAACGGCCAGGTAGACGGGGGCGCTGGCACTGACAGGCTCCGCATAGTTTCCTTTGCGCAGCAGCCTTTGAACACAGCCGACTGGGAACTGGAGCCCAGCACGGGAGGAGTGGGTCTTTGCCTTGGCTCTGGCTTTTCCTCTGGTCTTTCCGTGGCCACTCATTTTTCTGATGCTTTCTAAAGTCGGGACAAAGTGAGTTCTTCTGATAGCCAAAATAGTCCCACACCACCAACTTCGTCCTTTTCGCCGGTGGGAAAAGTTCAACTTTGCCTCCTTCAGCCATGTTTGCAGTTTGCATGTGAGTGGATTTATACTGATTACTGACTAGTACTGAGTGACTGCGGCTTTTGCCTCTCATCCAAGAAACTTCTTTAGTTCTAAATGACTAGTACGACGGTGCAGGCTATAAACCCTGTGTGGGTGGGAACCCTTGCAGAGTTGCAGGGGTCGTGTGAGCTTTTAGTTTCAGAGTTGTTAAGGTCACAATGTTAGCCGTTGACCCACTTGGCCACCATGTGAGTCGTTAGAGTCAGGTGGGACCAGGGGTGAATGGGTGTGAAGTTGTCTGGGGAGGGATCCCAAGACTGCATTGTAGGTGGGGGATAAGTAGTGTCATAAGCCACCCCTTCTGTGTAATGATGGTCTTTCCAGCTTGACGTGGATGGATTCTTTTACTCCTCTTTCAAACCATCTTTCCTCCCTGGAAAAGATGTACACATTGCTGTCCTCAAAGGAGTGTCCCTTCTCCTCTAGATGTAAGTGGAGAGCTGAGTCTTGACCCGAGGAGCTGGCTCTCCTGTGCTGTGTCATGTGTTTGTGGAGTGGTTGTTTTGCCTCCTCAATGTATAAATCTGTGCATTCCTGGCTGCACTGAACTGCATACGCTACATTACTCTGCTTATGTCTGGGTATTTTGTCCTTGGGGTGGACAAGTTTCTGTCTCAGTGTGTTGCTGGGTTTAAAGTGCACAGGGATGTGGTGTTTGTTGAAAATCTGATGTAGTAACTAACTGCTGCTGAACAGTGACGACTGTGGTCACTGTGGCAATTACATGTAACTGCATGTTGAGTTTTCTGTTAGTTCTCCAAATTGTCTCAAGTCAGTTGCTTTAATGACATCATGAGCACATGACTCGGCATTAGCCACCAGCTACTGGTCACACCAGACCAAGTTAGACTGTAGCAGCAAAACATCTGAGTGTATTGAACTGATCAAGAGTATGTTTTATTGCTTATAAATTCTACTGCTTTGAATTGGGTTGTATCACGTAATTTAGGCATTAAAATGTACAATTAGACACTTGCAGGAAATATCAGTAGTCAGCAGACTGAATCCAAACATATTAAAAATCTTTCACTGGTTGAACCAAGGCCTTAAGGTGTGGACACACCAAACCGACATCAAAGAACTAGCAGCGACAAAAGCCAACTGTTGCGTTGTACACGTCGCCTCACGTTGCCCTGTGTCAGTTGTGTTTGAACACACTACAAAGACTACATCCGACGGCCAAGTAGCACGTACGTTCTGCACCTGCGTGAGAGAGAGCGGAGTGAGAGAGTGGTACATCCTGTCAGCTGAGGGGTTTCCTATCTGTGCAGCCGAGCACCGCAGCAACTTCATAGACTATTACATCCAGACGGTCCCAGTGCTTCCTCCGCAGGCTCCACTTCACTCAGCTGCCCAATAAACCCGCTGCTTCTTCCCACTTTAGCCTGAATAACAAACCGGGGCTCGGTGCTGCGGTTGGAACCAAACGGAGAGCAGGAGCTAGCTGGGAAGCTAGCGGAGGCTAACTGGCTGTGTTTCCCTCCAATCATGCTGCGGCTAACGCTCCGCTAGCCTCACAGCTAGCCCCGGTTTATTATTCAGGTTAAAGTGGGAAGAAGCAGTGGGTCTGTCGGGCAGCTGAGTGAAGTGGAGCCTGAGGAGGAAACACCAGTTAGCCCCGGTTTCACCACAGGCAGATTCACTCCCTACAGGGGCAAGGAAATAAAACCTGAGCAGCCAACAATTATTGATCTATGTTTATGTGTTTGTGAGCAGCTGATCACTGTTAAATTTCCTTAGGGATCAATAAAGTTGCATCAGAGTGATCTCTCTCACCAACAAGCTCCACCGCCGATTCAACATGCTCAATCAGCTGAAAAGCCGCCGACGCCGAAGTTTTTTTTTTACAGCACTATCTGATAAACACTGTTGGATTTTGGCTCACTCTGTCACTCAATGTTGACTATGTGAGAGCCTGGTCCTGCGCGTTCTTTAATGAAGAGAATAGAGAAGATGTTCAGTCTCAATCAGTAGGTTTATTAAGCAGTAAAGGAATAAAGTTACAGAGCTCTGGGTCTGATCTTCACGTCCCTGACGAACAACAAAGGTGTGTCACTTCACGAAGTCTGACCTCCTGTCTCTCCCTGACCCAGTATATTTCAGCGTAACAGAGTGTCATTGTGCACGGGCATGGTTCAGTCTTCTCATTGGGTGCTTGCTGCCTGCTTCCTCATTCTTTTACACAGCTGCCTCGTGTTGATCTGACTCGTTGGGGCTGATTCTTCCTGTTTTGAGAAGACAAAAGCAACACTTCCCCACCCCCAATGTGCAGAATTATCTGAATACAACACATTCTGTTCTTTCTGCCATTCATGGTCATAATTATCTATTCTAGCTGCATGTGATTACGTGAGCTCATCTGTTACAGCACTATACTTCTCCTTCTGTACTTCTCCTCTCTGTAAAGCAAGCACATTTCAATCAGTTAAATCATCACAGTAGTTTTCCATTATATATGTCACACAGTTCATGTCTTAAATGCATAAGCAACACACCTATATTTCCATTAGCACCTAGTATAGTAATTGTTGCTGAGTGGCGTGCAATCAAGTAGAAAGAAATCAAAAGTTATTAAGTTGTGATCTGATAGAGGGGAATTCTGTGGAAAGACTAGTAAGTTTTCAATTTCAATTCCATACGTCAGGACTAGATCGAGGGTGTGGTTAAAACAGTGAGTGAGTTTATGTACACTCTGACTGAAGCCAGTGCAGTCTAATAATCTGATAAACGCGGTAGCGATGGAGTCATTATCAACGTCAACATGAATGTTAAAATCACCTACAATAATAACTTTATCTGATTTAAGAACTGAACTTGATAAAAACTCTGAGAATTCAAATAAAAATTCAGAATACGGGCCAGGAGCCCAGTACACTATAACAAATAGAAATGGCTGTGAGGTTTTGCAGGTCGGATGTAAAAGACAAAGGAATTATAATCTAGTTTAGGTTTAGGGCTGATTAATAGACTAGAGTTAAAAATGGCTGCAACTCCCCCTCCTCGACCGCTGCCTTGAATGTGGGTATTATTATGACTGGGAGGAGTGGATTTATTTAGACTGACATAATCATTGTGACACAGCCAGGTTTCAGTGAGGCTGAGTAAATCAATATGATTATCTGATATTAGTTTGTTGACTAACACTGCCTTAGATGATAGAGACCTGATATTTAACAGTCCACATTTAATTCTCCTGTAGTGTCTTTCTGTCACAGAAGAGGTTTTAATTTTTTTTTTTTTTTTTTTTTTTTTTAGGTTTTTATGCACAACTCCTCTTTGTTAACTTCATATTTAAATAATTTAGGTGGTTGGGGGACAGACACCGTTTGGAAACACTTTGGGTAGGTAACTGCATTAGAAGCTCAGAGAAGCGTTTAAGAATGTGACACTGATTCCTGGTCTCGTCAAAGTACAATGTTATTCTGAATCGGTCCTGTTTTACAGATCATCAGAGTTACCGAATGCTCAGTCCTGAAGGACCCACCAGACTCTCGTCACAGTATGATAAACCATCAGAGGACAAAATTACTGCTGGACAGGTGTCATGCTTCACTCAGGCGATGGTCTGAAGACTCTGCAGCCAGCAGCATGAGGAAAGTGTTTGTATCCACTCGAGCACAAAGGAGTGACCACTGTGACCTTGGTGCTACTTTACCAGCTGACACAACTTTACAATACAAATAACCCTTGACTCTAATAGAGTTTATTAACACCTGGACAGTTTACATCAAAGTTAAAGATGCTACTTTGTGTATTATATATACCGAATCTATATTTCAACTTCGACCATGAATAAAGTGCTTTATTTTTAAAGAGAGCTTTTGTCATTTTTAAATGTAGTATTAAGTGTCCCGTGGTATTGGAGAAATATAACATGTTCTTTCAGAAATGCTTAATATAATAACACTGTTTAACAGGTGGTACAAAAAACTTACTGGCGTCATAGATGTAGAAGGGTCTGTAAGCAACACAAAATTTTATTACTATGACAGGTGACAATATGATTCGCACTGTTTTCTCTACAGTATTTTAAATTTAACATTTCAAACATAAAATGCAGCTTTGACAAGCATTTCACAGCATAAATACAAAGTACAAAGACAAGATATGTAATGTTCAAACTTTATTGTTTTTTGTAAAACAGACACTCGTTCTGAATTTGATGTCTGAAACATGTTAGAAAAAGTTGGGACAAGGCAATGAAAGACTGGGAAAGTTGTGGAATGCTCAGACACCCCTTGGAACATTCCGCAGATAAATTGATAAATGGTGATAGGATCATTATTAGGTATTGAAGGGGCGTCCACAAAAGGCTCAGTTTTTTACCAGCAAGGTCACTTTGTGAAAAACTGTGCAGGCAAATAGTCCAACAGTTTGAGAACAATGTTTCCAAATGCACAGTTGCAAAGAATTTATGGATTTCACCATCTACAATTTCTAATATCAAAAGATTCCGAAAATGTGGAGAGAAATCATTGACGTTGTGTCCTCCGCACTAAAGAGGAAAAGGACCATTCAGATTGTTGGGATCTGTGAAGATATGGGGGTGTGTTAGTGCCCATGACATCATGGGTAACTTGCACTTTTGTGAAGGCACCATGGTTGCTAAAAGGTACAGTACAGGCCAAAAGTTTGGACACACCTTCTCATTCAATGCATTTTCTTTATTTTCATGACTATTTACATTGTAGATTCTCACTGAAGGCATCAAAACTATGAATGAACACATGTGGAGTTATGGACTTAACAAAAAAAGGTGAAATAACTGAAAACATGTTTTATATTCTAGTTTCTTCAAAATAGCCACCCTTTGCTCTGACTACTGCTTTGCACACTCTTGGCATTCTCTCGATGAGCTTCAAGAGGTAGTCACCTGAAATGGTTTCCACTTCACAGGTGTGCCTTATCAGGGTTAATTAGTGGAATTTCTTGCTTTATCAATGGGGTTGGGACCAACAGTTGTGTTGTGCAGAAGTCCGGTTAATACACAGCCGACAGCCCTATTGGACAACTTTTAAAATTCATATTATGGCAAGAACCAATCAGCTAACTAAAGAAAAACGAGTGGCCATCATTACTTTAAGAAATGAAGGTCAGTCAGTCCGGAAAATTGCAAAAACTTTAAATGTGTCCCCAAGTGGAGTCGCAAAAACCATCAAGCGCTACAACGAAACTGGCACACGTGAGGACCGACCCAGGAAAGGAAGACCAAGAGTCACCTCTGCTTCTGAGGATAAGTTCATCCGAGTCACCAGCCTCAGAAATCGCAAGTTAACAGCAGCTCAGATCAGAGACCAGATGAATGCCACACAGAGTTCTAGCAGCAGACCCATCTCTAGAACAACTGTTGAGAGGAGACTGCGCAAATCAGGCCTTCATGGTCAAATAGCTGCTGAAAGCACTGCTAAGGAGGCAACAAGCAGAAGAGATTTGTTTGGGCCAAGAAACACAAGGAATGGACATTAGACCAGTGGAAATCTGTGCTTTGGTCTGATGAGTCCAAATTTGAGATCTTTGGTTCCAACCGCCGTGTCTTTGTGAGACGCAGAAAAGGTGAACGGATGGATTCCACATGCCTGGTTCCCACTGTGAAGCATGGAGGAGGAGGTATGATGGTGTGGGGGTGTTTTGCTGGTGACACTGTTGGGGATTTATTCAAAATTGAAGGCACACTGAACCAGCATGGCTACCACAGCATCCTGCAGCGACATGCCATCCCATCCGGTTTGTGTTTAGTTGGACGATCATTTATTTTTCAACAGGACAGTGACCCCAAACACACCTCCAGGCTGTGTAAGGGCTATTTGACCAAGAAGGAGAGTGATGGAGTGCTGCGGCAGATGACTTGGCCTCCACAGTCACCGGACCTGAACCCAATCGAGATGGTTTGGGGTGAGCTGGACCGCAGAGTGAAGGCAAAGGGGCCAACAAGTGCTAAACACCTCTGGGAACTTCTTCAAGACTGTTGGAAAACCATTTCAGGTGACTACCTCTTGAAGCTCATCGAGAGAATGTCAAGAGTGTGCAAAGCAGTAATCAGAGCAAAGGGTGGCTATTTTGAAGAAACTAGAATATAAAACATGTTTTCAGTTATTTCACCTTTTTTTGTTAAGTACATAACTCCACATGTGTTCATTCATAGTTTTGATGCCTTCAGTGAGAATCTACAATGTAAATAGTCATGAAAATAAAGAAAACGCATTGAATGAGAAGGTGTGTCCAAACTTTTGGCCTGTACTGTACATACAGGTTTAAGAGCAACATATGATGTCATCCAGACGATGTTTATTTAAGGGACGACCCTGTTTATTCTCCCACTGAAAATATGTAGTGCATTATGAAGCACATAATATGACAACGAAGACCCCAGACTTTTGAGCAGCCAAAGTCATATGTCAAGAAAGAATGGGAAAGAATTTCACTTTCAAAACGTCCATAGTTAGTGTCCTCCGTTCCCAAACACTTAATGAGTATTGTTAAAAAAGAAGATGATGTCACACAGTGGTAAACATGCCCCTGTCCCAACTTTTTTACAATGTGTTGCAGGCATCAAATTCAGAATGAGTGTACACTTATGAAAAAAAATAAAAAATATCAAAGGTCATCAGTTTGAACATTAAATATCTTGTCTTTGTACTCTATTCAACTGAATATAGGTCAGAAAAGATTTGCAAATCTGCACTATGTTTTTATTTATGTTTCACACAGCATCCCAACTGTTCTGGAATCAGGGTTGTAAATAGCATGTCCAATGTGTAAGCCTACTAAAGGTTATGAAAAAGTAGCTAAAGACATTTTATCAGTGTAAGACGATTGAGTTTATTTTCAAAGTTAAAATACAAGGGGGAAACAGAAAGCCATGTGTCCATCCAAGTATTTTTGTGCGAACGATCTAATTAGAAAAGTTTGATGGAAGTGACAAAACTTAAATGGTATCTCTAAAAAGTTTCAGACTTGCTTGAGGTTTTTCCTTTTGTTGATAAAGAGTTAAGCGAGAAACAGGCGATGGAGGCACTTTTGTTGAATAAATATTGATTTAGCGAATATTACGTGACAGATCATCTGTTCAGTCCGATTACGTTGCCTTACAATTCTAAACTGGAATGCAGCAGCAAACACTGTTTGTAAACCATCTTAAGCATAAACTTTCTTGAGAACTGTCAAATGTACTCCTGCCTCTTTGTATACTGAAAGAGACTCGTTCTCAGTACCTCTCTGTCATCATCCCTCTTCATAAATAAGAAATACTGTCCAATATGAGCTGAAACAAAAGTACCTGCCCAATAGCAGTAAGTTGTAGACAGCCAGGCTCTTTTCTCCATGTTTTTTCCTGACACTGGAAGCTTGTGTGATAGACTACATTGACTCCTGCCCACTTTCATCATTATCCCACTTCACTGAAATCTCTCTGTCAACTCTGGAATACACTGTCAAACTTTCGAAATGGTCCTGTCCTTCAGACTGCATTCCAACTTGGTTCTTTAAAGCTGTATTTCAGATGGTTGGTCCTGATATTTTAGCCATTATTAACTGTTCCCTCTCCTCAGGTATTTTCCCTTCCTGTTTTAAGCAAGCCACTGTTTACCCCTTTTTAAAGAAGCCCTCTCTTGATCCCACTGTTTTAAGCAATTTTAGACCCATCTCCAAGCTACCATTTTAATCAAACATTTTAGAGAAAAATGTCGCCACACTATTGATTTCCTTTATGAACAATAATCAAATCTTTGATAAATTTCAGTCTGGCTTCTGCTCATTACACAGCACCGAGACTGCTTTGGTCATGGTCTCCAATGACTTATTGGGTTCCAAGGAAGGATTCTGCAGAGGCAAGGGAAGAGTCCTCCCTAGCATTCAGTGAACACACCTTGGAACAGGCTAACAAGTGTCCCCACGTGATCATCATTAACCCTCAGCAGACTGAAGAGGTTTCAGTTACTGTGATCATTTTGGCACTTTTCAATGTTGTTGGACAGTTTTAAACACATGTATCAGTATTGTCAGAATCACGTGACTTTTAGAGAGAATATATTTCTGGATATTTAATATATTTTATATTTAAGAGTAAGTGGGGTAATGAAGTAAAGACAACAGCTGAACAAGTTTGAAATTCACATTAACAGTATGAACACAGACTCTCACACAGAATCACTCTGTCTTTTCAAAGTGATCCATATTTTCTGTGTGTCGCCACACACAGGAGGGGAGGGGGGCACTTAGCGCTCCATCTCTGCTGTGAATGATTCATTTAAAACTTTTATGTTTTATCTAAATCACATTATTTAAAAAAAACTCATTATGCGGCAGTGGACACATTGGAAATAGGGCTGGGCGATTTTTTCACTACAAATCCGATTCATGATTTAAATTGATTTTCCCCCTCTACTTAAAATCAGTTTTCAGAAAAATATTTGCGGCCTGGTAGCATGTACCTGGGCTCTAAAACTTTCAGCATGTGGATAAACCCCGGCCTTTCCACGGTAAATATGGGCACCATATCTCTTGCAAGATACATCACGACTGCATCAGTGATCGCTTTAATATTTGCGGCCTGGTAGCATGTACCTGGACTCTAAAACTTTCAGCATGTGGATAAACCCCGGCCTTTCCACGGTAAATATGGGCACCATATCTCTTGCAAGATACATCACGACTGCATCAGTGATCGCTTTCCACCGGGCCCCTTTCTCATCATATGGCAGTGTTTCATGTCTGAAACAATATAACCGAGCCCGGCCCGAACCTACAGCACGGCACCGAACACACAGTCTATGGAGAGGAGCCTGTGTTGTGTTCAGGCGTTGTCACGTAAATAACAAATTCAAGCACTTGAATAAGGATATTTTCATAGGGAGCAACACCTCTCCCACTCGGCAGCATGCCTCTGTTTGAGGTGCTGCAGTAAATTGGTAGTACTGCGACCAAACCGAACTTGTTCCCTTTCTTGGGAACGAGTTCTTCCCCGCTCGCTGCCATGATGTTTGTGTATCAAGCGTGTATCATACGCTTGTATGATAAAAACTCAGTGGAAACATTAATCCAAATAGTGCACTGTGCAAAGCATCGTGGGGATTTTATATTGAATTCATTAATCTAAAAATAAGGCCTTAATTGGCATTAAAATGTCTTAAATCAATCTTTTAAAAGTCTTAGAAATGTTAACACGTGGTAAGTAGGATTTTATGATTGTAATTAGTCTAAACTATTACACTAAAAATAATAGTTAACATTTATTTTTTAAAAAATAATTTGCCAAATAGCAGAAACGTCACACAATCACGAGAGCGGAACCAACAGTGATGTGTTTGCGGCCCTGACTCTCAGAGCAGATGCACGTCGTTCATGTAGCAGTTGGACCACATGGGAAAGTGTAAATTTAATGAAAATTGGCTGTCCAACAAATATTTTTCTGGATGGCTGAAACCGGTACCAGGCAATTTATACGAGGCACGGTGTATTTTGTGCAAGATATGTTTCAAACTCGGCACGATGGTAATCAAGGCAGTGGAGTCCTACATGCACAGCGCGAAAAACAAGCCTCAGAATCAAGCTGTCAACAAACGCCAGGTATTTCCCAGTTCTGTTCTACTCTCGTCTCTACCGTGCCTCCACCCCCATCTCCAGTATCAACAACCAGGACAGCAGCACCAAATCTCCGGACAATAGGCTCGTTCGAGATGAACTGCGCCTCGCCTGGAAAGTAGACGAGAGCAGGCGGCCGCAGCGGGGGGCGGTGACAAAAAGCCGCAGTGAAGTCGGACAGTTTCCCGACAGTTTCCAGCAGCCTTCAGTCCGTAGGCTACAGGGAGTCACAGACACACTTACATCCTGTCTGGAATGATGTCAATTCATTAAGAAAGTGAGCAGACCCATATATCAGTTTGTTTTTAGTCTCCAGTTGTTTTTGTTTTGATAGATTAATTTAGTAAAATGCTTTACAGGTGATCTGTAGTTTATGTTCATGGTTTATCCTCCATTTGACATGAACTCTCCTGTAAATCAGCATCATATCAGTTTGACCTGACACAGGCTAAAAAAACAGTGCTTGACTATAAGGTTAATATTTTCAGAGGAAAAAAAATACAAGACAACAGCTTTCATTAAGGCTCAGATACAGTCAGGGCTTCACATCTGTACAGATGTCATTTTAAGAATCCTCACATCCCACTGACCACAAGTCTCTGTGTTGCTCAATACTTCAATAATTAAAAAGTCCAGTGTTAATATACAGTAGACTCTGTATAGTTTATGATGAATGTATTTAGTCTCTGACAACTAAACTTCGCACTCTTGCGGTGCGAGGACCCTATTGAAATGCAAGGATTTATTAGGGGTCCAAGCCTGCGGGGCCTGGGGAACATGTATGCAAGCAGACGCATTTCCCACGACCAGCGGTGTTGGGAACCCAATTGTTTTTGTTCAGATTTTTATTATTAGGGCCTAAGCGATGACTGCAAGTCGTCCGGAGAACCCTATTGTAATTGCACTGTTTATTATTAGGGCCCAAACGACGACGAAGTCGTCCGAGGACCCTATTGAAATCGCGTTGTTTATTAGGGCCCAAGCGACGACGAAGTCGTCCGCGGAGGACCCTATTGAAATTGCGCTGTTTATTATTATTATTATCATTATTATTATTATTAGGGCCCGAGCACCTAGCGGTGCGAGGACCCTATTGAAATGCAAGGATTTTTTATTAGGGCCCGAGCAGGTCTCGACCGGCAAGGTCCCTATTGTTTTTTCGAATGATTATTATTTGGGCCCGAGCACCTAGCAGTGCGAGGACCCTATTGAAATGCAAGGATTCGAGCGACGACGAAGCTGTCCAAGGACCTCACTGAAATCGTGCTGTTTATTATAAGGGCCTGAGCGACGACGAAGTTGTCCGCGGAGGACCCTATTGAAATCGCGCTGTTTATTAGGGCCCGAGCAACGACGAAGTCGTCCGTGAGGACCCTATTGTAATTGCGCTGTTTATTATTATTATTATTAGGGCAGGAGACCTGCGAGGTCCCTATTGTTTTTCTCCTGATTATTTATCAGTTTAGGGCCCGAGCAGGTCACAGACCTGCGAGGTCCCTATTGTTTTTTGAATGATCATTAGGGCCCGAGTGACGACGAAGTCGTCCGTAGGACTCTATTGTAATCGCGCTGTTTATTATTAGGGCCCGACCACCTAGCGGTGCGAGGACCCTATTGAAATGCAAGGATTTTTAGGGCCCGAGCACTGACTGAAGGCCGGGCGAAGGCCCTTTTGAAACTGAAGGAATTATTAGGGCCCGAGCACTGACCAAAAGCCGGGCGAAGGCCCTCTTGAAACTGAAGGAATTATTATTATTATTAGGGCCTGAGCACCGACCGAAGGCTGGGCGAAGGCCCTCTTGAAACTGAAGGAATTATTATTAGGGCCCGAGCACCGACCGAAGGCCGGGCGAAGGCCCTCTTGAAACTGAAGGAATTATTATTATTATTATTATTGTTATTATTATTAGAGCCCGAGCACCTCGCGGTGCGAGGACCCTATTGAAATGCAAGGATTTTTTATTATTCTTCTTCTTCCTCCAAATGAATTGCCTTTTTGGGAGGCTTAACACACCCGAAAACTCATGAAACTTTGCAGATATATCAGAACTGGTGAAAAAAGGGTCTCGTTCGCGGGTTCCAAAAAATGGCTCAGTAGCGCCCCCTACAAAAGTTTGAGGAAACAGCCCCTGAAGCTAGTTTAACCTACATGTATGAAACTTGGCAGGCTTATGTAACGCCCAGAGACGTACAAAAAAGCCTCTTGGAGGCATGCTCTAAACCCAACAGGAAGTCAGCCATTTTGAATTTACTATGCAATTTTGGTGCATTTTTGGCCATTTCCAGGGGTCATAAATGAACGAACTGGTCCTAGAGATTTCATCTGATCGACTTCAAACCTTGGTGTGTCCCACCCCAAGACCTTGAAGATGAAAAGTTATCAAAAGCTTGAGTTTTCGTCAATGCGTGTGACTGTGGGATAGCGTCAAAGTTAGGGGTCTCGCCACTAAACAGGAAGTAGTTTATAACTCCAGCATACATGGTCCAATCTTGCCCAAACTTCACAGGATTGATGACAGTCCCATCCTGAACGCATCTACATGTCAATAATTAGAGATAAATATAGTGCCCCCAACTGGCAACAGGAAATGTCATGTTTTAGACTTTAATATACATCTCCTACACAATTGGCCAGATCCATCTCAAACTGGCCTGGTGGCGAACTTTGATGTTTCGCCGTGTTAATAAACGTTGCTGTAACTTGACTCCACGTGGGAATATCTTGCCAAAACTTCACACATATGATGACAGTCCAGCCCTGAACACATCTACAGAGGAATTTTGAATCACCGCCATAGCGCCACCTTTTGGCAACAGAAAGCTACTTTATACATTCTTTGATGTCCCGCTTCTAGCAGGTTAAACAGACCCACCTCAAAGTTGCTGGTCTAAGTCCTGAGACCTTGATGATGCTTAAAAATGAAGCTTTTTAGTTTTCATCAAACGCTGTCACCATGGCGCCGCCTTGTTCGCCATCAAACACGATGTTGTTTTGAAGGGACAAGGGATGCTTGAAAACTCACCAAACGTGGCATACACATCACAGGTCACAAGTCCTGTTGTCTGATGTGATTTTTGTGCTTTGATGCACCAAGACGGCTCAACAGCGCCCCCTAGAATATTTCAATTAAGCAGCCCCCAAAGCTGCTTTGACCTGCATGTATGAAACTTGGTAGGCACCTGTAACACTCTATTACGTACAAAAAAGTCTCTTGGAGCCATGCTCCAAACCCAACAGGAAGTCCGCCATTTTGAATTTACTTGTGCCACTTTTGTGCGTTTTTGCCCATTTCCAGGGCTTGTAAATTAATGAACTTGTCCTACAGATTTAATCAGATTGGCTCCAAACTTGGTATATGAAAGCGTGACAAGGTTGTGACCAAAAGTTATCACAGGATTTGCCCAATGTTGAATGGCGCGCCCGCTGCCGAGCCTTGAATCTTGAGGTCTCGCCATGAAAAACGAAATTGCTGTAGCTCTGGCATAAATGGTCCAATCTCCACCAAACTTCACGTGATTCATATTAGTCCCGCCCTGAACACATTTTCATTACCATATTGCCTGCTATGATTATCAGGCATTACCATATTGCCTGATAATCATAGCGCCACCTAGTGTCAAAGGAAGTACTTCTTATCGGACACTTATCTTTGGATTCACCTGAAATTTCAATGCTGTGGTCTATATTTGATGTTCACAAACATGACATATCATTAGTGTCTACGTGTGCTGCAGAGGGTTTAATTTTGATGTCTCACCGTGAAACAGGAAATTGCTATAAATTTGGAGGAAATGGTCCGTTGTCCACCAAACTTGACATGATTCATATTTGTCCCACCCTGAACACATTTATATGACAATATTCCATGATAGTCATAGCGCCAGCAAGTGGTGAAAGGAAGTACTTCTTTCCAGACACTTATGTTTTGATTAACCTGAAATTTCAGTGCTGTGGTGTGTATTTGATGTACACGAACATGACATATCATTAGTGTCTATGCGTGCTGCAGAGGGTTTAATTTTGATGTCTCGCCATGAAACAGGAAATTGCTATAAATTTGGAGTAAATGGTCCGTTGTCCACCAAACTTCAGATGATTCACATTCGCCCTGCCCTGAAAACACTGATATGACCATATTTCCTGATACTCATAGTGCTGCCTAGTGGTGACAAACACGTATCTTCTGATTTATCTGAAAGTTAAATGCTGTGTATATTTGATGTATAAAAACATGATGTATAATTGGTGCGCTCTCCAAGTCTCTCTAGTGGAAAGAGGTAGTGTTACAAAATGTAAAATATGTGATTACAGCACTGTATCAAGGATATGCCAAGTCGCTCCTGCATGGGGTGTCAAACTTTGACAGAAATGAACTGATGCGTCAGAAGGTGTCCTGCAAGCCCCCCGGGTTGCGTGAACGTGCGAGGGCCCGTTCATCACTGCTTGCAGCTTTAGTTGTAACTGTTTTGAAATTAATTGATGTTTTTTTGTTTTATGTATTAATTGTCTTTATTGTTAAGCACTTTGTAACTCCGTTTTGAAAGGTGCTATACAAATAAAGTTATTATTATTATTAGTGTTATTGTTATTATTATTATTAGTATTGTTATCATTGTGCTCGGGTGGACAGTTTATTTGCCTTAACGCAGCTGATGAAAACCTAATTATCATTTTATATGTTGTGGCATTCATAACATTGGTTAAAAATGCCCTTGATTGTGGAATCTAAGGATCCTGCAAAATGATTGCACTCAGCTCAAATAAATGCTGTCATGTCAGAACTGCAATAGGCCTGTCTCTGTCATGGCTTTATTTGTCCCCATCACGATCCATAACTGGGAGCAGAAACACAGCATGTCAGAGCTGTACTTTGACCAGCACTGGATTTTCAAGGCCAATCAGGTATTGATATTTGAGAGTTTATAAATTAAAAAAAAAAAACAAAAAACATATCAACAGTAATTTCTTCACCTAAGCACACAACATCAGCAAGTTCTTTTTATAAGGATCCCTTAGATGACTTTTTTAAAGTATTGTGACTACAGAAATACTGAAAAGGACATTTTACAGCTTTGAAATCAACTTGTTGGAGCTCTATGTATATGTAAGAAATTCTTAAGCAAATAGTCGTAAAATCATCCTAATGTGTGTCAGAGACTAAGGAATAATGTTCATGTAACATACTGATCTCACCGACAACAATAGTATGGCCAGAATATTCGCATTTAAAAAAATATTTTATGGTCCGCAAATCATGTTTATGTTTTGAAATTGTGTTTTGGCCTGTTGCGCCACCCACCGCCGTCTACCAGTCACACAGTCAGTAGAGTCTCAGAATCACTTACAAGTAGGACTGAGCTACAGCAGCACGGCAAGCAGCATTAGCAGTGTCCCAGTACATAGCATTAGCAGTTGGTGCCTCTGCTGTATCCCGGCAGCAGCGTTAGCAGCAGAGAAACTGGACTTGCTTGAACGGTCCGCTGGAAAACCGAAGATGAAGGACGCGGCGACGCAGCCCTGCCACAGTAGCTGCACGTGGGCAAACAAATCAGTCTCCAGCGTGCCGCTGTCCAGCAACCTCGAATCTGTAGGGGAGGGGGGGGGCGGACACGACTCACGGCAGTATTTTGAATTTGAGTGCAGTAACCGTTTTGGCCACATTCTTACATACAGCACCTTTAAAATATGTTTATTACCGAATTAGCGGAATTTTATTAGCGGCTTTTCTTCAATTAAGACAAGTGTAATAATATGGCAGGAAGACTAAGAGCAGAAACAGCCACAGTGAGATGAGAAGAGCTGCAGACAACAGGCTCTTAGTTTACCTCTGCAAACAGCTCACCTCCAACAGGTAAACTTCTTTTACCTGCCCTGCTGTGGAAAAACACATGCTCCAAAAATAACGGGACTTTAGTCGTGGATCAGCTTGCAACTGAACATGTAGCCCACTTAGTAGAAAATATCGGGATATGAATTTTTGTCCATATCGCCCAGCCTTCGTGCTGATTTTAATATATCTGCTTTGAGATAATATTTTCTTTTGTACTTTTATTGATGCATATATTTTTTCAGTCTGTAGAAAATCCGAAGCCGTGCTCTGTGACCTTTGGGAGGTCTTGCTTAAAAGAAAAGAAACATAAGGTGTCATCCCCCCCTCTCCATCATAGCTCATACTGCTACATGATGCTGGATGGACTCTGAGTAGTGTTCTAAGCTTAGGCTGAGAAGACTTGACTTAAAGCATGAGCTTGATTGCTTTTCTTGCCACTTTACATCACTTTATCTGATAAATTACCAGTTATTTGTAATAGTTGTATTTGGCACCAGTACTTGAGGTGAATATATAAATAACTACCACTTATTCCTCTCTATTAGTGTATTGTGACTAGTCTGGAGTATATCTCACTAGAAAGTTTGCTTTTGAATAACCTGAAGTGACCTGTGTCCCTCCCTGTCCCACCAGGCTCTGCTCTTCAACCCAGCTAAGCCCTTCTGGAGGGGGACGGGCAGCCAGAATACTGATGTGGAGCTCATGATGGACTGCTTCGTCTCCTGTTTCCGCATCAATCCTCACAACAACCAGCACTTTAAGGTGGACTTAAAAAAAGTGATAATAATTAGTTGTTGAAACATTTTCCTTACCTTAGCAGGTACGTAGTATCAGTTACGCTAGCTAATTCTCATGAGTGTTTCCTCTTTGTCTTGAAGGTCTGTTTGGCCTCTTCCTCCCCCTCCACCTTTCACTTTGTCCTGGTAAACTCGTTGCACAGAATTATCACCAATGTAAGTCAGCAGAGCTTCTTCACATATTAGCCCTAACAGAACAGTTTGATGTGTGACTTCATTTGTCTCACCCTGTGTTGTCTACTTTCAGTCTCATCTGGACTGGTGGCCTAAGATTGATGCAGTGTACTGCTACTCTGGAGAGCTCCGCTTCATGTTCTCAGACACCCTCAATCGGGTGATCCAAGGCGTCGGCACCCACGCTCCACTACGCATGACACCGGTTAGAGGACAGTAACATCTCACATCACTTTACTGTGTTGTATGGATCAAAAATGAATTCTGGATTTACTCAAAATTGGGTAAACCCGATTCGGGTTTACTACGACTTGGGTCTTATTTTTATTGTTCTGTCCACCATTTCTATCAGTTACGATAACATTGAACTTACCAAAGTATTGTTGTGAACAGGGAACCCAGTGAAACCTCCCGTGAAGTCCAACAGCAAGCACGAGCAGCCGGGTTGGAAACAAAGGAAAAGTTTATTTAGATCAGGAGTGTCCAAACTTTTTTTTGAATGGGGGCCACATTAGGTAATGTGAAAACCTAGGGGCGTCTTAATGACCCATATGATGCTTCTCATATCATATGGGTCATAAAAAAAAAAAAAAAAAAAAAATCCAATGAGACAGACACAACTGTTTCATCTTTCCGTGCAAAGTATTCAAAAGTATTAATTTCACAGCTCCTGAAGGTGGCTGCCCTCGCAGTCGACTTAACGCTTTTTTGCCGTGGCCATGTTTGCTACCTAGCAGGAAATGTCTGCTGCAAGGCAACGGTTTGTTGTTCACTGTTAGTTTATGAAATTTCATTAGGTCCGCCCATGCAGTTCCTACTTGGTGCATGTCTACAAACTGTGTGATAGTCCTGCCATTGTGAGGTGAACAGAAAAAATGTAAAATGATCTTGCTTGATTAACCAAGTGGACCACATGTAGTTTATTTTGAAAGATAAGTTGTGGGCTGTTTAAATTTGTTCCTGCAGCCCACAGTTGGCCCCTGGGCTGGACTGTGAACATGCCTGATTTAGATCATCTTTAACACTTTATTTAGAGGTCAAACTGAAAGCGAACACACCTAAAATTTCACTAGTAATACCTCATTGTGCACTCAAACTGCACAAAACTACCTTGAGAAAAGTAGTTCAAAGTTGAGCCAAGAGGTTGGTGTGTAAAGAGATGAGAGAGATGTTCATAATTAAAAGAAATGTGTTTGAGTGACACATAGCCGACAGCTCGCTTCAGCTGGATGGCTGACTATAACTGATGGTAACTAAAAATGGTGAAAGACTGAACTTTATACTAACATTGATGAATAAACTGCAATCATTATTGTATTGTATTCATTCATTGATGGGTCACACCTGGGTGATGGGCGATAAGTCATCAATGTATCAGCTCAGTGCATCCCTAGTTCCCAGTTATGTAATGAGGAGACAAATGATGACTGAACTTGCAAAAATGAGATCCATGTTGTTGTAGATTGGCTTTGTTCTTTAATTACTTCAGTCGTTTATAAATACGTATAATACCCAAATGACTCCAATCCTAAGCTTTGTGAAAAGCATGCAGTTCTGAAAATGATGTGGTTGTTTCTACTGAAAGGACAAGGCTACTATTCTGTGTTTTTGTTGCAGAATTTCCCATGTGCAAACCCAAACCAACAATGCATTAGTGAGTCTCTAAAGACTTTCTGACTTTCCTGCCCTGCCTTTGGCTCTCAGCTAAGAGCCCAGTGGTTACTATTGAAAACGCGAATCTTTAAAAGAAGCCCACAAATATATAGTTTCATTTTTAAAAAGGCTTAGGAATTTTTACGAACACAGCTGGTCACTGGATTTTTTTTTTATCAAATGTTACTCTAACAGGAGGAAATAGTGCATCTGTTGGCAGCTATTTTCAGCTGAGGATGGATCCATATTTGGTGTTGTGAGTATTTTGGGCAGCAGGACAGTGTATATGGAATTGAGACTAGTATGTAGAATAAACCAGTGCCATACACCAGAGCATTCATAGCCTGATTCGCAATGTCCGTCCCTAGATGCACCTTTGGCACTTAAGGAACATGGCTCACTGATGTGTTTAATAGTTTCCTTGGCCCAGATGAAGAAAGATCTAACTGGGTTTGATACACATGCTGTACTACACTTGTTTGTAGATACACTGAGTGTTGGTTTGATTCTGCACATGTAGAATATAGAGTATATCGGTGTCCCATTTTCTTCAGTTAGCACCTCAATCAGATGACCCGAGACAGGGAACACATTTGACCATGGTTGGATTCTCCTCAGAGGTTCATTTGGCTGCATTCATTCAGAGTGTAAAAACACCACATTGAACCAGCTCTAAAGTCCACACCTGCCCAGCACATTCTCTGGATGTTCCAATAAAAGCCATGTGCCAAACCTCACCAGAGTCTGCTGCCCTCCACAGAGTCTGACATTCAAAGGGAAGATGACCACCAGCCTTAAGTTCAAAGAGAAAGCCACAGAACTGGACACTCGAAGCTATAAGTGCCTCCTTCTTGCTCTGGTCAAACTCATCCACGCTGACCCCAAACTCATGTTGCATGTGAGTCCGCCACAACATCCATGTCACAATGACTCAACAGCTTATAAACACCTTCGCTACATCTACTAGTTTTCTTGCACACAGGGGTTTTGACACAGCCATACGCTTTAGATGTTTGCATCTTTATTCTTTCGCATCAATCTTAATTCATTTCAAATGTATGGAACTGGAATGACAAACAACTTTCTGAACTTGAACTTGTTTTTGTTTGTTAGAACCCAGTGAAGCAAGCTCCAGAGATGCAGAGCAGCACAGCAGAGCTCATCACCGGCCTGGTACAGCTAGTGCCTCTAACTAACACCACCCAGCTCTCACAAGAAGCTATGGAGGTCAGATACCAAACCCACTCCTTCACTAAATGCACTACTAAAGGCCCAGACACACCAAACCGACGTCGGAGAATTGTGGCGACAAGAGTCTCCTTCTACGTCACCTCTTGACGCTGTGTCTCAGCCAAAAAGTTGCACATGAACACACCAAACTGATGGCCAACAAGCGCGTATATTCTGTGTCTGCATGAGAGGACATACTCATCCATATGAGCAGACACTTGTCTGTAAATGTCACTCAAAAAGGGGAACAGGAAGACCGCCTTGGTGCTAGTTAGCCAGTTAGCACATTAACAACACAATCCAGTGTTGAAAGAACAGAGCATATTTATTGTGTGCCAGTGAACAATAACACAAATCATCAGGAAGTGTTTCTGGTTAAGACATTAGTGGCTAAAGAAAATCTGACTTTATATAACAAGTTTGTTTTGGTCTCACTCCCTCTGGACTTAAACTCTTTGTTCTCTTTCATAGCATTCGTTTTGTGTCTCACTATGGGGAAAGCCTCCTGCATGACCTCAAAACCTCTTCTTGCTTCTCACAGAAGCCTGTAGACAACTGTGCTATCAGGTGCTTAGCTTAACTGTCCACAGACTCGAGTGTACAACTCAGTCACCAGGCACTTCGCTCCCAGCTGTACAGTTGCACACTAGCTCACGAGGAGTAGCAATATTCTTCAGCGGCTAGTTTTGGTATAAGGTAGCAATACATTGACCTTGGAAAGTCGCAGTATTTTCAAAACAAAAGTAGCAACACTTTTGTTAAAACAAGTAGTGTTAGCAACACCAAGAGGTAGCAATACCTCTTAAGAGGTAGCGCTAGCAACACCTTCACAATGGGTAGCAATACCTCTAGGAAAGTAGCACTACTTGTCGCCCCAAAATGCTAGAGGAGAAAATAGCGATATTTTCCCTCCTTTTCACCCAGTAGCTGCACAAGCTGTTAAGCTAAATTGCGGTCCTGCCAGCATCAGTAAGCTTGCTAGCTCACCATGGCTACAGCTAACACCCCCAGTGAAGCTTTGTCCCTGTGGCAATAAAATTTCTAACTGGAACACTCATCCCATGTGTGTGGCATGTCTGGGCTTACCCCATGCTCAGGCTGCCTTAACATCCACCAACGAGTGTATCCACTGCACTGCTTTCCCTCATGAACTGCTTCGCCGCAGACTTTCCTGCGGCTAGCTTGTCCAGGTGAGACCCACTCGTGTGAAGCAGCTACGCTGCAGAGAACAGCGGACATGTCCATGGGGTTGTCCCAAGGCATGTCCTGAGGAGGTGAAACAGATTTGGTTCAGTTCAGTCAGGCTACCGTGGACGTTGATGCAACGGTGGAGAATGCTCAGTGCCCTCTGGCGCACTAGTGGCCAAAGACCCTCCCTTATGCATTTCCGTTAGTAGCTCTCATTCCTTCAACTCTGGCCAGAGTGAGGGAAGGAGGTCTGTCTATAATCCTGGTAGCCCCACGCTGGCCAGGGAAGCACTAGCTAGCGGAGATTTTTCAACTCCTGTCTGGCCTGCCGTGACCATTACCACTACGTACGGATCTGCTGTCTCTGGAAATATTCCACCCCACCCAGAGAGACTAGCACTATGGGCTTGGCCCGTGAGTGGTTCAACCTGAATACGGTCAGACTACCTCACAGTGTTATTGACACTAATCAGTGTGACAGAGCTTTGTCAACTAGAACATTGTGGTGTGTGGTTTTTTTTTTATAGATATCTTTATTGATTTTTCAGAACAAAACAATTCACAGCATTAACAAGGACACCCCCTCTCTCTCTCAAGGGGGAGAGAGAAACAATAAAAGCACACACAAAAAACAAAACAGACCAAAAAAAAAAAAAAACCCAAAAAAAACCCCTCGGCTCACAAATACAGACATCAATTTATGACAAATGCTCAGGTATTGCAAAATAAAAGAAGCAGACTTCATGCAAATTCTATCCTGCATAAACCCTCTAGTAAGAATAGCAGAGATATCCAATCCTATGTAGGACATGAAAGGCTCCCACGTTCTATGAAATACATCATCTTTAGAGTGTGACATGTATGTCATGTAATCTAGTGAGACATATTCAAGTATGACCCTGTGCCACTGTGTTTTAGATGGGGCCTTGTCTGTTATCCAATTCAAAAGTATACACTTTCTTGCACTGAAAGTTAACTTATAAAGATTCCTTTTATATTTATCAGAGATAAGGCTGTTTGGTACCCTGAGTAGCATGTGTAATGGGTCATTTTTGAGATTAGTTGCTAAAATGTTATTAATCTCCTGCCCTATAATAAACCAAAGTCTCTGTATTTTCCAGCAAGACCATAAACAATGGGTGAGACTGGCTATCTCTTTTTTGCACTTGGAACAAGTAGGAGAGAAATCAGGGTCAAACCTGTGGCGTTGTGAGGGAGATATATGGACTCTGTGTAGAATCTTGAGTTGTATGGCTTTTATTCCATTACAGACACTTAAAGCCCTCGCACCTTTCCAAGCATCATGCCACTGGTCGTTTGTAACCTCTACGCTGAGTTCTTTTTCCCAAATTTGTTTCAAATGGAGGGTGCTAGTGTTACCATAGTCTCTGAGAATATTATGAAACAGGCTTAAAGAATTGTTTGTGAACAGAAAAGCAATTTTTCCATACAGGAATAACTTTGGAAGATAATGTGGTGCCCCTCTTGACATAATCCCTTATCTGTAGGTAACAGAAAAAATCATGTTGTTAAATTTTGTATTTCTCTGTTAACTGACTGAAAGACATAGAAGTGGGTCTATTATATAAGTCACGCAGTTTAGAAATGCCTTTAGTTGCCAGATTCGGAAACCACTGTCCGCTATACCTGGCAAGAAGTCAAGATTATCACATATTGGGGTTAGAACAGAAGTGGTTTGCGATTTGCCATCCAATCTTCTTATAACCCTCCATGCTTTAACAGTGTTGACTGTAATGGGGTTGTTACAGGCACCTTTTAGAGATTTAAGTTTTTTGAGAAATAATAGGTTTGTTAAGGGAAATTTGGACATGGAGCTCTCAACATCCAACCACAGAGATGTGGGGTCTTTTTGCACCAGTCAGATACAAAACATAAATTAGCACTAAGCTGATATTTCCGGATGTCAGGAAGGTCAAGACCACTCTCCAAGGGGGGCAGACTTAATGTAGCTAGTTTGATGCGTGGCCTCTTCTTGGCCCATATGAAGGACCTAAACCAGCTGTTCAAATTATTGATAGTTTTATGCGAAAAGAGAACCGGTATCATCCGAATTGGATATAATAACCTGGGAAGGATGTTCATTTTCAACAAAGCAACACGACCCAGCCAAGAGATTGGGAGACCATTCCATCGCTCCATATCCAGTTTAATGCGTTCAAACAGGGGAGGGAAATTTAATTTATACACATGTGATCGAATGCAGGGCTTATGTATATTCTAGGGCTGTCAGAACGAACTTCGCTATTCGAAAACAATTCGAATTATTGTAAAAATAATTCGAATTTGGAAACTAAGGTTTGAATATTTGACTTCCGGTACGACGCAAATAGGCCTGGGGCGATCAGCAATCAAATGTATATTGGTGATTGGAGGGTTGCCAGGTGATTTGCTGGATATCAAGGCGATTTTGAGGGGGGGAACGCGCTCTACTGTGCATTAAGAGATGTTTTTTTGGGAAATACATGACTGTCAGAGAAGCCCCGTTTAAAAACAGACCTACAATCCCTCTCCTCTCCTCTCCTCTCCTCTCCTCTCTCTCTTCTCAGCGGAGGGTGCCCTGTCAGCCCTGTGCTGACAGTTACAGGGTGCATCTCTTTGATCGGAAGTGACACAGCCCGTTTGCTCATGCTTCAGGGTTGTTCAATAGAGTAATTGCAAATAAATATTGTTTTAATGTGTAACTATTGAAATGTTCACAAGGGCTTTCATAAATTCCTACAATGTTGCGGCACTGCCGCCTTTGCAGGTTAAAAGTTAATAACAGCGACTTGAAGTGAGGAGGAGCAAAACGTCTCCAGCTTGTCAGCGCAGCTGTGTCTGTGCTGACAAGCCAGAGACGCTCACTTTTGCATGTGATGCAAAGTATTAAAATAATGTCATTATAACACAAAAAATAAAAAAAATGCGGTGGTACGAATATTATTCCAATTTTTAAGATAAAAAAAATTAAAAATTAAAATCTGATTTTGGGGGAAGATTGACAGCCTTAGTATATTCCAAGATATTTAAACCCTGTAGGAGACCATTTAACGGGGAAGGGGGATGCAATTTCAGGTTTTTGCTTTAGGATGCTGAGTGGCTTTGCTTCTGATTTACTGAAATTTATTCTGTATCCAGAAAAGACACCAAATTTGTTGATGACCTCGATAAGGGTTGGAATAGATGTCTCCGGCCTGGTTAGAACGATCAAAACATCATCTGCGTAAAGGGTAATCTTACTTTGTTTGCCCAGTATGGTAAGATCATGTATGTCAGGGTTTGTTCTAACTGCCTCGGCCAAGGGCTCTATGGCTAGTGCAAACAAAAGAGGTGAAAGAGGGCAACCCTGCCTTGTGCCCCTTCAAGTATGAAAGTTAAGAGATCGAAAACCATTAGTGACCACTGCAGCAAGAGGATTGTTGTATAGAAGCTTGATCCATTTAATAAACTGCTCGCCTAAACCAAATTTATATAGAGCGTGGAATAGATAATGCCATTCAACGTGGTCGAATGCCTTCTCCACATCGAGTGTAATAACCAAACCATCTTGTGCCTGCTGATGAAGAAACTGAATTGTGTTCATTAACCTACGCATATTATTGCACAAATTACGACCTTTAATAAAGCCAGTTTGGTCGTCTTTAATAAGCAAGGGGAGTAAATCTTCCAGCCGTGTAGCAAGTATCTTTGAGATGAGCTTCAGATCCATGTTTAATAGTGAGATTGGCCTATAGGAGGGGCAATCCTCAGGCTGTTTATCCTTCTCTAAAATTAAGGAGATGTTAGCTTCCCTCAAGGATGTGGAACGCCCCTCTCAAAAGAATCATTAAACATATTTAGCAGAGGCTCAACTAAAAGGTCTTGAAACTCTTTGTAGAACTCACTGCTGAGACTGTAAGGTCCAGCAGCTTTCCCAGATTGCATCCCTTTAATAGCATGTAATACCTCCTCCTTAGATATAGGAGAATTGAGAGTAGTTTTCTGATCATCTGATAGTTAGCAGATAAAGTGAAGAGAAAAAAAATGTCCATTACCTCCAGAGTGTCAGCTTGTAACTCTGATTTATACAAATTTTCATTTAAATTCCAAAATGTGTCATTAATAGTTTTAGTATCAAATGCCTGATTACCATGATAGTGTGTAATTGAGGAAATAGTATGGAAATCAGCCTTTTTCTTGGTTAAATACGCCAAATATTTACCTGCTTTATCACCATGTTCGTACAATTTTTGTTTTGCAAATCTAATTTTGCCCTGTGCATGTTTTGTTAAGATAGAGTCTAGTGCGGAGCGGAGTGCTGAAATTTTTTGGAGATGGTTTCTTAACAAAGTCTTTCTCAGCAAGTTTAAGTTTGGATTCTAGAATCTGTCTTTGTTCAGCTTGTTTGTGCCTTTTGCTGGATATGTAGGATATGATGAGACCTCTAGAGAAGGCTTTGGAGGTTTCCCATAGCAATGATGGGTCAGCCGTAGAGGGTAAGTTAATAGACATGAAAGACTTAAATTCTTCTGTGAAATAAGATATGAATGTATGATCCTTCAAAATTAAATGATTGAACCTCCAGTATCTAGTCTTAGTGTGTGGGTTCTTGAGGCTAAATTGGATGAATACAGCGGCATGGTCTGATATGACTATATTGCCTATGGAGCTATTAACCATTGATTGCAACAATATTTTAGGGGAAAAGAAATAATCTATTCTTGAGTAGCATTTATAAATTTTAGAAGAATGAAAACTCTTAATCTGCAGGGTGTAGAGCTCTCCGTACATCTATAAAATCCAAGTCTTCGCGAAGGGCATTAATCATCTTTGTCTGAGGAGAGAGAGACTGTTTGCCCAAGGGGAATTTGTCCATAGTAGGACTTGGCAATTAAAGTCGCCTCCAACAAATGAATTCCTGACATTGAGATCAGACAGTTTAGCAAAGGCAGTAGTTAGAAAGTCACTTGGGTGTCCTGGGGGGTAGTATATATTCATAACAGCGATCTCCTCTCCATATAGCACCCCCCGCACAATTAGGTAACGTCCACCTGTATCCTTAATGCTATTTACAAGTTGAAAAGGCAAATTTTTCTTAAATAAAACAGCCACGCCCCTACTCCTTGATGTGAATGAAGAGAAAAAAAACCAGACCGCATACGTCATTTTACAGCTGCGGAGCAGCCTCGCAGAGGTCCGCCCAGACTAAAAGTGGACGTCCGCAAGCCCTGTGCACGCAAAGCTCAGATATTACGACCGCGCAGACTCCACTCCGCGCACAAGTGTCAAGGCCCAAACATACTCGAGTGGAAGGTACGTGGAGCAGACTCCGCGGAGGTCCGCACGGACGAAGAACGGACGTCCGCAAGCCCTGTGTTGAGTATATTGGCATCTTAACGAAGGAATCACCTTCACCTGGGTGCGTGACGGCACTCCCGGAGCGGGGGGTGTCCCCCAGTAATTAAGGCTCAGCTGTGGACGTGGCGAGAAGGCGCCAGGGACTCAAAAAAAAACAACCCTTTTTTTTCCTTCCCCTTTCCCCAAGGTTGTGATATTGTTAATGATGAATAAATGAAAGTATTTTTGAAACTAAAGAACCGCGCAAGATTATTCCCTGCACCTTACAAACTGGTGCCGAAACCCGGGATATAATCCAACAGAGGATGAGCAAGATTGTGTTGGATTAGGAATTCGATTGAAGCTGCGGGGACAAAGAAAAAGAGAAGCATGGCTGAAGACGGTGCGCGAACGAAAAGGATAAGAAGAGCCGTGAGATCTGCCACGACCCGGCTATTGAATAAGATTGATGGGGAACTAATGAAGGAGGAACCAGACCTCTATGTTCTGGAAGAATTCATGGAACAGTTGATCAGTAAGGAACAAAGTTTAATTGAATACAACAGAGACATTGAAGCAGCAATTGATGAAACTGATTTGGTTGAAGAAATACACACAGCAATTGAGTATATGGATGGCATAAGCGCACGGAAGACTAGGATCAGACGCGCAATGCGCATGGATGGAGAGTCAAGCGCAAGTAGCTCCACTCAAAGAAACAATGGGCAAAGAAACAATACAGTCAAACTCCCCAAACTAGTCATGCCGAAATTTTCTGGGGAAATAAGTGAGTGGCAAGGGTTTTGGGGTCAATATCAAACAGCCATACATGGTAATGAAGGTTTGAGTAAAATAGACAAATTTAGTTACTTGAAGTCATTTTTAACAGGTACCGCTGCGAGCGCAGTAGCAGGCCTTGCATTATCTGATAATGATAATGATAATTATGATAGTGCAATTGACATGTTGAAAAGAAGATTTGGCCGCAAGGACCTGGTGATAAATGCTCGCATGAATAAGTTACTAAACATGACTCCAGTAAAAAGGGCCACTGATGTAGTGTCTTTGCGCAAATTGTATGATGACTGTGAAGTGCAAGTGCGCAGTCTTGATGCCATGGGTGTTGTATCCGACACTTACGGAAGTCTTTTATGCCCCATATTGTTAAAAATGATTCCTGAGGAAATTGCCCTTGAGTTCACCCGACAAGAAGCTGATAATGTGCTCAAAGCAAAGGATTTGATGGAGTTCCTGAAACTAGACGTGGAAAGCAGAGAGAGAACAGCAAATCTCACACAAAAAAGAGAGGGATATCAGCCTGAGGAAAGAAATGCTGGCCGTGAGAAGGAGCGCAAAATAAGAAGACCATTCACAGGCACCACGGCTTCGGCTGCAGCTTTACACACATGGAGTCCAAATGATAACGGTAACTGTTTATTTTGTGGGAGGGGTGATCATAAATCTTCCGAGTGCACAGAATTCACTGTCGATATCAGAAGAGATAAATTAAAACGATTTGGCAGATGTTTTATATGTTTTGGGCCCAGACACCTTGCGCCTTACAATTAGGCGCAAGGCATTGGATGTGACACATGCGGCAAAAGACATTATAAAACTGTTTGCATGCAACAATCAAAATGTGCACGAGGTGATAACGTTAACGAACCCACACCCACAGACACCGTAGTGTCAGTTTCCCTGAGCAATTCTGAAGGCAACACTGTATTATTACAAACTGCTACAGTGTGGATAAATGCCCCCAGACAAAGCCAATTAGCAAAATGTTTATTAGATGGGGGGAGCCAATGCAGTTTCATTCGGGAAGACATCTCCAGGGCTCTGGGTCTGCCAGTTGTGGGAACAGAAGTTATAACGTTACACACATTTGGCTCTGTAACTCACAAAAGAGTAATTGCAAAGAAGGTCAAGGCATTTCTGAGAAACTTAAAAAGGAATGAAGCTGTGGATGTTGAAAACACCAACTGTATGCTCTTCAAAAATACAAATAGCAGATGAAACATTAAGACGGTCTCTGGAAGACAAGGGTCTGTAGGTTGCTGACACTCCGGTGAGAGGCTTGGAAAAGGAATGTCTGGGAATCTTAATTGGAGGAGATCAATACTGCAAAGTGGTGTCAGGACGCATGGAGAGACTTCACAATGGACTCGTGGCTGTGAAAAGTAAGTTTGGATGGCTTATTCAAGGTGTTGTGTCCATCCCTGTTATGATTGTTACCACAGAACCTGTGGATGTGGATGTTTTGCATCTGAGTGTCGAAGAAGAACAAAACCTGAATGACCAGCTGCACAGCTTCTAGGAGACGGAGTCGCTGGGGATTCTGGGGAAACTGAACGGAGCCTGGAGACAGATGCAGTCTGGAGATTCGATGAGTCAGTGAAATATCACCAAGGACAGAAAGGACACAAAGCGAGGTGTGCTTCAGGCTGCTGCAAGCATCTTTGATCCCATCGGATTGTTGTCTCCATTTATCATTCGTGTCAAGTGTCTTTTCCAGGAGATGTGGGAGAGAGGAATTGCATGGCACCAAGATCTTCCTGATGATCTGGTGGAGAAATGGCATAAATGGTGTTCAGAAATCCCAGATTTGAGCAACATTGCCATCAACCGACAGTATGATGTTGAACTGAACGGTGATGAGTGGGATGTGCATTCAACAGAGGTACGTGAAATCCATGTGTTCACAGATGCCAGTGAAAGGGCTTACTGCGCTGCAGCATACTTGCGGTGCGTAAAATCAGATGGACAATGCGCAACAACTTCAGTCGTTTCTAAAACTAAGGTTGCCCCACTGAAAAAAATGACGCTCCCCAGATTGGAATTGATGGGAGCACTTATTGGAGCCAGTCTTGGAAAATTCATTATGACTAACCTGAATGTTGGAGAAAATGATGTGCATTTTTGGACTGATTCTATGATAACTTTCCACTGGATTCAGAGCAGCTCTAAACAGTGGAAACAATTTGTGGCGAACAGAGTCAGTGAAATTCAGAGTTTGACTGTACCTGGAAACTGTAATCATTGTGCTGGAAAGGAGAACCCAGCGGACCGTGGAACAAGAGGAACGAGTGCGCAGGATCTCAAGGAGGATGATCTGTGGTGGCACGGGCCGGAGTGGCTCAAAGATGTGAGTAGCACCACTGAAATGATCATTGAAGAGGATGACATTCATGAGTACCTCGTTCAGAATACTGTGACTGAACTACACTGTACAGTTCAACCTCTTTTTGATTTGAGCAGGCACAGTGAACTCAGTAAATCTTTGAGAATAACATCTTGGATACAGCGTTTTGTTTATAACGCACGGACCAGAGAGAGAAGCACTGGAGAGCTGTGTATGGAGGAGACACAGCAAGCGAAGAATTACTGGATCAAGTAGACTCAACATGTCAGCTTTCCAAAGGAGGTGGATCACTTGTTAAAAGGTACAAGTTTGGACAGACAATCAAAAATCATTACACTGAGGCCGTTTTTGGATGAGTTTGGACTGCTGTGAGTGGGAGGCAGATTACAGGAGGCAAATTGGTCTTACTCCCAGAAGCACCCATGCATCTTGCCAGGTCATGACAAGTTTTCTGAACTTTTGATACAAAGAACCCATAGAGATGTGATGCATTCGGGCTTACAAGCTACTCTCAATCAGCTCAGAGAAACTTATTGGATTCTTCGAGCAAGACAGATGACGAAGAGATGTGTAAAATGTTGTTTGATCTGTAAACGAGCTTGAGTTAAAGCTGGACAGCAGGTTAGTACGCCATTGCCAAGGGAACGCATCAACACCACAGCGCAAGCCTTTGAAACAACTGGTGTGGACTTTGCTGGACCATTGTATGTGAAACCAGACAACAAGAAGGTATATATAGCTTTATTTACATGTGCTGTAACACGAGCTGTACATTTGGAACTTGTGACAGATCTATCTACTGATGCTTTCCTGCTTGCTTTCAGAAGATTTATTTCCA
Source organism: Epinephelus fuscoguttatus (assembly GCF_011397635.1). Lineage (NCBI taxonomy): Eukaryota > Metazoa > Chordata > Actinopteri > Perciformes > Serranidae > Epinephelus > Epinephelus fuscoguttatus. The sequence goes on along the minus strand of NC_064756.1, from coordinate 45,846,960 downwards.
GACTTGGCATCTGTAATGTAATTTATTCTGACAATGCAAGAACCTTTAAGAGAGCTGAACAAGATTTTAAGTATCTGTGGACTCCGATGAAGGGTAAAGAAATGCAGGAATTGTTCACAGAGAAGAGGATCTCTTGGAGGTATATTGTGGAGCGGGCCGCCTGGTGGGGCGGTATGTGGGAGTGCTTGGTGAGATCCGTCAAGATGCGCCCCCGGAAGGTGCTTGGGAGGTCTTGCCTTGAACATGAGGAGCTTCAGACATTAATTTGTGAAGTTGAGGCTGTGATAAACTCTTGTCTCTTAACCTATCTTCACACAGAGAGCAACGAACCCTCACCTCTCACCCCAGCTCATATCCTGACCGGACAAAGGATCACTACTCTTCCTTCCTACCCTGCTCGTGACTCCAGTTTGGATAAAACGAACGCCACCCAGCTCAACAGGAGATGGCAGTATCGTCAGAGGCTGAGTAATCATTTCTGGAATCGCTGGAGGAAGGATTATTTGATGGAGCTTCGTTCTGCGCATTGCGTGAGTAACTTGAACCAATCTGCACCATTCAAGGTGGGAGATTTTGTATTGTTACATGAAGATAAACAACCAAAACACATGTGGAAAATGGGGCGGATTGAGGAAACATTTATGGGAAGAGACAGGAAAATTGGATCATGTGCTGTCAGACTGCCTTCTCGTCTTATTCTCAGGAGACCTGTTCAATTACTCTACCCGTTGGAAGTGGATGATCATTGACTGGAGGATGCAAGTTCATCGGGCTGGAGTATGTTGAGTCTATTGGCATCTTAACGAGGGAATCACCTTCACCTGGGTGCGTGATGTCACTCCCGGAGTGGGGGGTGTCCCCCAGTAATTAAGGCTCAGCTGTGTACGCGGCAAGAAGGCGCCAGGGACTCAAAAAACCCCCCCTTTTTTTCCTTCCCCTTTCCCCAAGGTTTTAATATTGTTAATGATGAATAAATGAAAGTATTTTTTCACGGACATTTTTACAGGAAACTACAATGTGGAAGTGCGCTCGACTATGGAAGCCCGAATGACTGTGGACAGTCCTCGCAGAGTCCGCTCCGCTTATAGTACACCCGAGAGAGGGGGGTGGAGGTGGAGCAGGGACTGAGCTAGGGGATCTCTACTGTAGCTTGGAGTTTGGTTAACAGTAACGGGGAGTCAATAATGGCGGACAATTTAGTCTTGAAGAAATCAAAGAATGCGCCAAAATGGCAACACTTTGGCTTTGAGCCAGGCGAAGAAGGCAACCCTTGTTTGCACTGTTTGAGTAAGCTAAACCTGCAAATTTATTTGTAAGGAATACAAGAAACAACATGTTACTGTCACTCTGTTGTCCTATGGTCGTTTTTTTTTTATTTTAAATGAGTCAGTTGCACCCCCAAGTGGAGAAAATCCGGTATTACCGACTTGATGCGTTTTTTCACAACAAACGGACCGTTTTATTTTCCTCATACCAACCCAACCCTACCGTCTATAAATTGTGCGATGATACAAGTAAAAAGTGAGCCGAGTAAAAAAAAAACCAAATAATAAAAAAAGGAAAAAACAAAAAGGTGCACACTTAAGGTGCAACTTGCCTAACATTGGCATCAAGCTAAGGCACTGAAAACTTGAGAACTGAAAAGTGCAAGGGCCCTCTGACGACAAAAAAAACTAGGCCAACTGCTCAAAAAGCTGAGAGGTAACGCCCATGACTTAACTTACTGTTAATAATAACGTTATAACAACTTAAAGGCCACGAGTCTGTACACTATCAGTTATTCATGGCATGTTTCCCATTCATAGCAAGCAAATGACAATCTACTGCACAAATCCAAAACATGAAAACTTTAGACTGTCCGTGGTTCGCACATTACCGACAGCAGCCACATCCAACGAGTCCACATATCGCTCCACTTCAGCCAGGTCTTGAAATGTCTTGGTCAAGCTGCGGTAGGAAACTCTGAGTGACGCCGGGTAGAGCTGGCGTTTCTTCACATTGTCAAATCGTTTGTGCCTGCGAAGAACAGCCACAGAGAAATCCTGTAAAAAATCATCATTGCATTGTTCTCGTGTCTCAGTGTTAGATCCCTTTTCCCCATCTCTCTTGATGCGGGCATCACACGCTGTTTTTCCCAAAAGTTGTGGAATCTCACCAGGACAGGTCGCGGTCTCGCCGCAGGGAGCGGTTTGGGAGCCATGGAGCCATGTGCTCTCTCCAGCTTCATCCTGCCCGTCTTCGTCTCGATGTCAAGGATTTTTGGCAGCCAGGTCTCAAAAAAATGTGTCGGATCGTTGCCCTCTACATCCTCTGGGAGCCTGACAATGTCTATGTTTTTTTCTCCTTTGCACACCTGCTTTTCCAACTCACTCAGCTTGCTAGTGACAGGATCAACACTGTCCTCCAGTGTTGAAATTCTCGTCTCCGCTTCAGAGATCCACTTTTTGCGGCTGTTGAGTTCTTCCTGTTGCATTTGTAACAGCTGCGTCAGTGGCCCAAGCTTTTTATCGATGACTTTTGAGATGTTAGCCGTAATTTCAGAGACAGCCTCGTGGAGTGTTGGTTCAAGTGCATTAGCTTCTGCGCTAGCTCCTGCATTAGCTTCTCCGCTAGCTTGATGGTTAAGCTCTTCTGGTTTGTTAGATTTTGCGTTTCTTCTCTGCGGCATGTCGTCTGACTGTCTCAAAAAGTAGTTGTTGATACTCATTAAGAGTGGTGGACTTGCAAGAGATTGCAAAATGCAGCATTTGTAGGTTATAATGTGTAAAATCGATGTAGTGGCACACCAGCTCGACTAAAACTGACCTCTCTGCAAGCCGCCATCTTGAGAACCCATCGGTGTGTGTTTGAGAGCTGGTGCTCGGAGGCACAAGCTATTCCCTCTCAGTGCGTGGCAGTGATTCTGTTATTTTTACAGGACCTTATTGAGAAGGGTGGGGCTTTCTCAACCATTGAGGTATATCTGGCAGCTATTTCAGCCTGCCATGTCGGTTTCAGAATCAGAATGCCTTTTATTGTCACTATACACATGTACAATGAGATTAAAAGCAGTTCCTACCCAGTGCAGATATAAGGAATAAGATATAAAAATGTAATAAATAGTGTGTGTGTGTGGGGGGGGGGGGTTCTGCGGCGCTACATATACATATTTATAAAAAGAATAAATAAGGATTTTGTATACAGTATGGGTATGGGTTATTGCAAATATTGAATATTGCACAGTATAAGTGATCAAAGCAGTGAGTGGCGAATATTTGATGGAAAGACGGTTGGTCAACACCCTTCAGTGTGTTAATTCATGAAAGATGCACGCCATAAGTTGCCTATATCTAGGCCATTAGCTCCAACATGGGATCTTCCCACTGTACTAAGTGCCCTCCCTTGTTCCCCTTTTGAGCCCTTGTAGCAAGCAGAGTTGTAAATGCTTTCCTTGAAGACGGCCTTATTGCTTGCCTTAGCCTCGGCTAAGGGCATGGGTGAGATCCATACACTGTCCGTGCATCAGGCATGTTTATCGTTTTCCCCATTGAATACTAAGGTCAGTATGCAGCCTAACCCAGCCTTTATCCCGAAGGTTATGGGGTCATTCTCCACAATAAAACTGGCCACTTTTTATCCCTTTCCCTTTTCTTCTTAGGAGCACCAGCGTTTGTATGCTCTGTCTCCAGTTTGTGCACTGCAAATTTATCTGGACAGGTCCCACAGTTTTAGACAGGGTGACCTTTTTTTTTTTTTTTATCTTGGGCAAAGCCACACCTTTGCACAACGTTTACAAGCAAACACATTTACAAAAAATAATGCCCATATCAGGTTCGAATATTAAGGGCTGCCTAATATTCGTTCGAATATCTTTATTTTTGTAAATATTCGAATTATATTCGAATAACGAAGTTCTGAGTCAAAGCCCTAATATATAGGAGGGTCCCATCCCCTCCTGACATATGGGTCACTAGTGCGAGCCAATTAGGGCTGGCGTAATGTTATTTGAGCTTCTGATGGGGTCACAAAGGAGACGTTCCCCATAGTGAGACACTCACTCATGCTTATCAGAGCACCGGGGTTATATCTATAACTTTCAGTTAACCTCCCTTCCGTTTCTCATTTTGTGCGCTGAGCTTAACAGACAATCAGAGTGATTTCATTTGCCAACAGGCTCAGCTGTGTCAATGCTGATTCAACATGCTGAATACGTGGAAAATAGGCCAACTGGTGCCACCATGGGTCAACCACACTGATGAGGGCCACAGACGCTCACCAGTGGCCCAGCTTTGACCAATGGCCGACTGTTGGCTTGGTGTGTCAGGGCCTTAACAAAAGGCCACAACAGTGATGGAAGAATGGTGAAATGGAGGGAAGTTTAACTATTTCAAAACAGAAAACTATTTGTGTTAAATGTAGAAAGTGTTGTCAGTGGAGTGGTGTGTATGCTGTAAACACACAAGCTACATCTTCCTTCCTATTATTCATTCTTGTTTGTGATGGTATAAAAAAATCATGGGATAGCGACAAATTTCTATCCGATCAGATGTTGTTGTCCATGAGCTATCAAATTTTCCAGCAAATGGGATTGTTCTGGTAGTGCAGCCCAGCACATGCCTACAACAGAAACCAGTCCAGGATGTCAGACTTCACTTCAGTTGCTGTTGTGATAATTTAAGGCTTTGAAGAAACTGTCTGGTCAATGACATCTGAAGATACTACTTAACCCTTTGAGGTGTAAAATCTAACTGGTGTGATTTCCCTTGCTGGATGATAAGGTTGTGCCAATGGGCGATCCGATCGCCCATCTGCGATAGAAGGGTTGTTTCACTATGTTTTTTTTAAATGACGATGCAATCGCGAGGTGTGGGGGGGAGACAGCGCGTGTCTGGAGCATGCTGACGAGATCGAGGCTGAACGAGGCTGTGTGAGCGGAGACAGAGGGAGGCTGCTTAGTGAGAGAGCGGAGGGTGGGGGGTGGTGGGGGGAGGGTAATCAACGCCTCCGCCCGCTCGACACAAGCATACTCGGGCGTACTATAAGCGGAGCGGACTCTGCGAGGAATGTCCGCAGTCATTCGGGCTTTCATAGTCGAGCGCACTTCCGCGTTGTAGTTTCCTGTAAAAATGTCCGTGAAAAATCCCCGCGATGTGAAAAATACATGCCGAGCAGTCACTGGTACGTGGAGCGGAGTCCGCGCGGTCGTAAAATCTGAGCTTTGCGCGCACAGGGCTTGTGGACGTCCGCTTAGAGTCCGCATGGACCTCCGCGGAATCTGTTCCAGGTATGTTCCGCCCGAGTATGTTCGGGCCTTAAAGCGCATGTCGCGGAGCGGTGAACAAACCAAACAACACAATGTCAGGAGAAATTGAAAAGATATGCTGTCTATGTAAAGTCAACTTGCTAATTAAGGAGCCATTACATGTTCAACAGCTTTATAAAGCTGCTCAAACGCCAAACAGAGGCTATAAGTGAACGTTTCAGCAGCGACGCGATGGCCCGGGCAATGACATCGTTCATTGGCGATTTCACTAGATGACGATAGGACGATAGGATATGGACAAGATCGCCCAACTCTACTGGATGATAAGACATTTGTTGTGTTTTATAATTTTACTTATTAAAAATGGTTTTAAAGTAAGGTATAATGTAAATATTGTGTATGAATAGTCAGGGAATATTACCAGATATTTGGCAAATCTGGGAATAAATTCCTTACCAAATAATTCCTTCACCAATGTGTTTGTAAAGGTGAATAATAACACACAGGGCTTAAAGTACTCTGGCGTGGTGCCGGATTTCCAGCTTGATGGACGTTTCTAGTATTTTATTTTTTATTTTTTATTTTTTTTTTAATTTTTTTTTTTATTTATTTTTTTTTTTTTGTGGCAACAACTTGGCAGCAAAGGAAATGGGTAGTTCCACAAATAGTATAGTGTTATCAAACTCAGCTGGCCAATAACAGCTGAGTTGGGAGGGTCTAAAAACAGCATGCACACAAACATACGCGCGCACACACACACACACACACACACACACACACACACACACAACCGGACAGGGTTTCAACACACACTACTTCCAAGCATGTTGTTTAGGTGTCCGTTAAAGCCTGATATCCAAATGAGTGTGGTCGAATATGCAACAGAAATGGACAATTGAACTGCGTTTGAATGATTAGCTTGTGTTAGCTTGACCGCCAGCTATCGACACTGAAAGAAAACAGCATGCCGTGTGCGTTTTGTGCAGTAGGTGGATGCGGTAGTCTGCCGGTAGAGTAGAGAGAGAGCTAAGTAGCGTTGAAGTAGAGTAGAGCAGAGCAGAGAGATGGAAGCAAATTATATTAAACCCGGTGTTAATACAGCAGAACTGGAGAGAGGGGTGGAAAATAAATGGAGGTGGGCATGGCTCGAGGAGGAGGGCGCTGAGGGCAAACGGTTTAATACATGGTTCAATAAGCAAGATGGGCCAGTGGTGTGCCCGGAGCCCTGCGGGGCCGGGATCCCACCTCAGCCGGCGTGCGCCGGCCTTCACTTTCATTGTGCCACAGGGTTTCAACCAGACCTTTTGACTCGCGCGCGCGGTAGACTCCTTGGTCCGTGTTTCAAGATGGGTTGGGTGGGTTGCCGACATTGCCGTTGACCCCTTGCATCCGTTGTACATGGGCCGGTCCCTGCCCTGGTGACGCAATGCAGTTGTGGCGCACTGAGGACAGTCCGTCCCGGTCGACAGTCACGCCGAGAGCAGGGGGTCCCGTCCCTCCCCGGGTGGGCGGGAGAGAGACACAGAGATACTGTGTCCTGCGGCCCCAGGAAGTGGTGAGGTCCGGGCGGGGGCGCTATAAACAAGCGCAAAAGAATGAGAGAATAAGTGAAAATGGCATCACCTGTTCTTGTATTTTGTTTCTTTTCTAAAACATAATTTAACCATTTGAAAGAAGAGCAAGTTTTCTCTTTGCACTTTAAATTGTTTGCACTATAGTTGTTACGTTAAGGAAACTCTGCTCCCAACCACCTGCAGTTAAAATACACAAACAGTTCTATTGTTTACAGTCAAACAAAAATTATTAAATTGGACTGCCATGAATTTGTGTAGTTTACCTGTTTTTTACACCTAAAAAAAACCCTAAAAATCAATATCCCATTGTAATACAACTTTAAAAAGATTTAAATTCAACTCCCATAGCAAAATCCATGACAGCTGCTGAAAGTTAGGATACCTGGAACCTTCTTGGTGAAAAATTGAAAATGTTTACCTCTGCCTTCAGTAGCTTGTGAGGGGTCAAACTAGGGTTTTTTCCAAGATTCTTACTTGATTGCAAGCATTTGTTTTGCACCAAAACCACTCCTTGGTGGAACAAAGGGCCAAGCCCACTTTCCCCCACTCATCGCAACCCCCTTTTTTGGTGAAATAAATATGACTGGGTGCATATACATTGAGAAGTAGCTTTATGGGTTTATTTATTTATTTGTCATGTTAAGTACTTATTTGTTCGTTTACTGGTAACTGTAGCTGGTTGGCATTCGCAATGAGTAACTGAATCTGGAGTAGCAGGTGCCAGACATTCTCAAACCATTGTGTGGATCATAGACTGACACAGTACACTCCACACATATCAAATAACAATTGTCACCACTGTATTATCTACATTTCTTTTACAACTGGAAATATTTCATGTCACAACATTGATAATATGCATAGATGAATAATATAGATATCAAGCAAACACTGATGAGGGTGGCCAAGTCAGAGGGTGAGTTAGAATAGAATAGAATAGAATAGGATAGAATAAGATAGAATAGGAGAGAATAGAATAGAAAGTCTTTATTTTCATTGCACATTAACAACGATGTTACCAATACAAGAAAATTGTGGAGTTGAGCAGAGGGAGGATGAGAAATAAGTGCTGGGTGCAGAACCTCAACCACTTTTCTGATGTCAACTAGCACATGGAGGAAGGTGTCAGGAAACATGGGCCACTCCACAAAGACCTTGTTGAACTTGCCCACAAATGGTTTGAGGAGAACAACCTCTTCTTTTTTTTCTTTTTTTTTTTAGGGTATATTTTTTGCCTTTAATCGATAGGAAAGCGAAGTGTGAAGTGGGGAGAGAGAGAGGGAGTGACATGCAGCAAAGGGCCACAGGCTGGAATCAAACCCAGGCCGCTGTGGCAACAGCCTTGTACATGGGGTGCCTGCTCTATCCACTAAACCACCGACACCCCAAGAGAAAACAACCTCTTCAGCCATGGTCGAGACAAGCAGTTGCTTGTGTCCTTCTCAGCAGGATTCATGAGCACTGCAGATGACGCAGTCAACATTGAGAGAGCGGCTGAAGTACGGAGGGAGATGCAGATAAAGCTGTGTGGACAGTCAGTGACATAGACCGTGGAGGTGAAGTTCAAGTTACAAGCCCTGCCATCACTCAGAAGAATTCAATGACAGGTCAGTGATAAGAAGATTCACCCAAACCCACTCAAGTTGTTCAACTGACTGATAATCTTCACCCAACGGGATATGACATTCGAGACAAGCATTGAGTATGAGCTTACTCCCTTCCCCTTGTCCTTGTTCAGCAACAAAGTCCAGAAAATGAACGAGGCCAACAAGGCAGGCTTTTCCCAAGACCAGCCTGAAAGACTTCACCAATCCGCTTGACCTTTCTGACCACCCCTGCTCCACTCTGGTGCTTGATGGGGGATGGCTTCTTTGCATGGTCAAGTGGTAACAAGGTCAGACTTGGCAGGAGATTGTCAACAGTTTCCTGAGCTGTGTGAAGTGTCTTGGCAGTCGCTCTCAGAAGATCATTCTTGTCTTTGATGGCTATAGCAGTTCACCAAAAGATCATGTCCACATCCAGTGTCCAAGAACTCTTGCTGTGATCAACAGTTTGGACCAGGTAAGATACATTTGACACCAAGGGCAAAGTTCATGAACATCCATCTCCTCTCTTCAACATTCCGTAAACATCAGATCACCATGGAGCAGTGTGACAATGATGCTGCCACTTCGATTGTGGCTGCTGCCACAAATGACTCTGTTGAGGTCAGTAAAATGTTATGAAGCCTTGTTACTGTACTTACATTAACTACAATTCTGTGGTTGATATTTTTGCTATATTGTGCTGTATTTTGATGTGCCATGTTCTAATGCAAGTGCATTTATCCTCAGAAAGGTAGAGGATTAGCATTTTTAAATAACATGACAATTGCACAATTTTTGGCACAGTTTTAGACGCTTTGCACATATCTAGTTTATTTTCAGGTGCGGGCAGAAGATACAGATGTGGTAGTAATGCTGGTGCACCATAGCTCAAACACCAATCATCCACTCTTCTGAACCACGTCGAAGGGCTCTTACAAGGTCAGGAAGATCCAAAAGCTCTCCCTGAAAGACAAAGGAACTACCTGCTCTTTTCTCATGCCTTCATCGGTTGTGATATGGTTTCTGCAATCTGGGGCCATGGGAAATCAACTCTGTTTGACAGGTTCTGTGCAGAAGATACTGATGAACACATGGACATCTTCCTTCGCGACGCATTCTCACTCCGACTTCGTCGCATAGTGACATTTGGTCATGGACTTTGCACATCCACGTCCACTTCCACATCCGTGTACGACATACAAGGTTCCCTGTGTTCCCATGCGCTGGTTGTTGATGTTCTGTGTCAAGTTCTGCCTGTTACATGCTTTGTCTTCTTTCAAGATATACTTCTGTTTTCACAGGAATTTACATTGGTACAACACTGTGAATTGATGTGGTTAGGTTTAGACAACAAAAGTACGTGGTTAGGTTTAGGAAAAAAAGAATAGGGTTTGACTTTAGAATCTTACGGGACGCAATCACCGCTCTCTCAGGTGAAAGTCGGTGTTTGTTGGACCCATCCACCACCCCTCCTGCCCGCCCCACTTGGACTTAAGCCACCTTAACCTTTGGCCATGTCCCGCTGGGTTTCCCGCTGGGTTTCCCCCTGACGCCACTGGGTGCTGTTAAACTATAACAATGACCGGCTGCGTATCATGCCGACGTTAAAGGATGCCTTTTTTGTTGGTTTCTGATGCTGCAAGTCACTGCCCAAATGCCGGATTTTGTCTTCAGAGCGAGACCTGGCTCTCCTTGACGTACAGGCTACAAAGGACACACTGATCAGGGCTGGTATATCAGTTTTCCAGTGCATATGCCATGCACCAGGTACAACTTTGGGTGCAACTCGATACAGCATGTTCTTGCGGCTGGGCTGATCAAATGAGAAACTCTACTTTCAACAGAGGGTGCACCTGCACAGCATTCTCTCCATGCCTAGCTCTAAACCTGGGCCTGGATGCTTCTGCAGAGTGTGTCTTTGGACCCCAGGGTTATGAGCCGGTTCCAACACTAGACCCCATGGCTCCTGAGTAGCTACTGCAGTTCACAACTGTAATTGTAATGGAGATTGCAGCAACCGGCAGTGCAGCTGCAAGAAGATTGGTGTCTAGTGTATCTCAGCCTGCAGAAGTTGTAGAGGCATTACATGCAAGAACTGTATCCATAATGATGTCTGGAGAAGACTCAGACCTAGACTCCTGAGATATTTGACATTGTAGAGCAGTGTTGTTATCTAACTAGTATTCGAGATATTGAAATAAATGAATAAAGCTATGTTTAAAATTTACATTTAAAATTAGGTGTGGCCCTTTTTTCTGCCAAGAAGTGGTTTTGCTGCACAAGAAAAGCTTGCAATCAATTCAGAATTCTGAAAAACCCCTAGATTGACCCCTCACAAATACTAAAGGCAGAGGTAAGCATTTTCAGTTTTTCACTGATTTTTTTTTTTTTTTTTTTCCGGATACCCCAACTTTCAGCAGCTGTCATTTTCCTATGGGAGTTGAATTTCTGTCTTTTTATATGTGTTATTATACACCTTTACAAACACATTGGTGAAGAAAATTTTTGGAATTTCTTCCCAGATTTTCGCAATATTCCCTGACTATAAGTCATAATGTTCAGTTTGTCATTTTATTAGACTCTGTGCCAGCTGTCTACGCTTTACTGCCCATAGTTTTTAAACACACACACATTAATTGTGGTAATGCCTGATATGAGAACCTCACTATATTCAACCTGTTAAAATCCAGGGGTTAGTAATAAATATGTGATTCACTCCAGAGCACACCTGATTGATGCATCTAATCATTAAAATGGTGAAAAATCTTCCAGCTGCGCATGGCTGTGTAAAGGGGTCAAATTACTCTCCACAAACATGAAATTGATGAATACTGAGCACAAAGTGTGGTGCTGGAGAAGTTTAACATGTTAGACAAACACAAAGTAATATATTCTATGATCAGGGCATGCATTTTTCTTCTTTTTGAACCTTTGCCAATCACATGCCTGATTAAGTTTGAGTCTGTATGGAAAAAAAACAAAACAATTTAAAACATTTATTTATTTATTTTATTTTTATTTTTTTTTTCATTTGAATAAATTTTTATTGTAAAATTTCCACTAACACAAACCAGTGTTCCTCCTTATTGTTCTTTCTCTTCTGTCCTATCTGTTTTAAGGCTCTGTTAGTTCTGCACCAGCCAGAGACCATAGAATTGTGGAATCCTGATGCCCCCATAGAGACGTTTTGGGACATCAGGTACTCAAAAATCTACACATTTTTCCATAAAGCAGGGGGAGATGAAATGCCCAGCTCTAATCCATAGTCATACCCATGGAGCCACAGTTGTCTGCTGTGACTCGACCATGATGTGCTGCTTTGGGTGCCAGTGGTAGCTTTGCGTCTGCAGACCCCTTTTCTGTTTTTGAAATATTTTGTTTTCATTAAACTAAATTTAAGATATACAACATGTGTTATAAGAAAAGTTTTTGGGATTGAAGCCAGGATGCCAGTATGATTTGATAACAGAAGTGCATTGTTCATTGACCCCGTGCCTGGGCTGTGCGCTAGACAGCAAAGAGTGTGGAGTAGGTCACTGCAACTGATTTGAAAACATGATATTGGAGATTGGCTTTTACTTGGTTTTGTGTAAATGTGGTGTGAGATGCTGTACTTAAAGTGCACTGACTGTGTTTGACAGGCTTCAGTAATATTGTCTAGCAGGACATATGAAATTTGAGTGGCTGAAAAATAGGGCTGCCACTAACGATTATTTTCATTGTCAACTAATCTGTCGATTATTTCTTCGATTAGTCGACTAACCATTTTATCGAAAAATGTGTTAAAATGTTGAAAAATGTCGGTCTGTCTCGCCCAAACCCCAAAATTACGTCATCTAATGTCTTGTTTCGTACTCACGCCAAAGGGTTTTAGTTCACTGTCACGGGAGAGTGTGTAAAGCTGCCAATATCTGAACATAAGAAGCTGCATTAAGAGTATTTTGGGGTACTTTTATAGTGCTTTTCTATGAAAAATGACTCAAACCAATTAGTCGACTACTAAAATAGTCACCGATTATTTTAATAGTTGATTAGTCATCGATAAGTCGACTAATCGTGGCAGCCCTACTGAAAAATATTTCTCAGTAGCAGAGGGTCTTCGGACACAACTAATGTGTTAGGTTGTGTTTGTTTTGATACATCACCACCACACAGATGGACATGTTTTGTGATTTATTTGTTATGAGCATTGAGAACTCTGTGAGCATTGAAAAGTTTAAAGGTTCCATAAATGATATTCAGAACATTAATATAGCAAAAAAAAAAAAAAAAAAACACCATTTGCCATGTAAAGATACAGTGGAGCAATGGTGTCCTGAACAGAGAATGAAGTTATGTTCCCTCTGTGTGTGTTGTAATCTGAGCTGCTCTGTTCTTTGTTTTGGCAGCTGGGCCTGCCATGCGTGCATGTTGGTGCATGTGAGTCCTTCCGTTCATGTCCCACTGGCTAGCTAGTGTACACTGCTCTACACAGTACTCATATAGCAGTTACCACTAATAACATTGTGTCGACCCAGCAGTAGGACGGCGATGTTGCGGAAGCGCAACCCTCGCCCTTTGCTTCCACCCAGGTTAACAATATTAGGTCTGTCAGCAGTTGTTGCTGTTGGTAGCACTGCTAGCCGCTATTTGGCTCAGCCCCCTCTATATTTGCTAGTAACATCACAGGTGAGAGCCATGTGCAGGCAGTCCTGGCCCAGACTTTGAATGTTGCATATCACACCTTTAAAAAAGATTGTGATCAGTTCCTGAGATTTTGTGGAAAGCATTCAATTTCCAGTAGTACAACCTGTTACTAACAATAAGTGCCCTGTTTGTATGAAAATGGACAAATCTTTATGATCCTTGATAGTCTAAACTTATTAGTGATATTTGGAGGATAATGACCTTCCTCCTTTTTTCCTTCTGACCTCAGTTCACAGGTGCTCTTCCTCATCTGTCGCAAACTGATTGGCCAACAAATGGTTAATGGGACGGAAGTTCTCAAATGGCTGAGGGAAATCCTCATCTGCAGGAACAAGTTTCTGCTTAAGAACAAGGTACAGTCCCATTCCTTTACTGTTGCAGTAGGCTGCTTTGATAGCTACAAAAACAAATGGGACAGCAAAACAGTGAAAATGACCCTGGTATGTTCTAATGACAAGTGTAGTCCTCTTAAAGCATGTTTGGCTATCTGAGAGGTAGATTTTTGGTCCTTTGAATGCTCAGAAAGGGTTAGATTTGGTGTGGCACCCTGTCTGTGAGAGAAGCAGTTGTGTAAAATGTATGTCTGGTCCTTGATTGTTCCAGGAATTTGCCACTATGGGTGGCGGTATCCCCATCTGCCGGCAGGCGCAGACGAAACTGGAGGTATGTCTCTACATGTTCCTGTGGAGTCCGGACACCGAGGCGGTGCTGGTGGCCATGTCGTGTTTCCGCCACCTCTGTGAGGAGGCTGACATCCGCAGTGCTGCTGACGAGGTGCCTGTCCAAACCATCCTCCCCAACTATGCCACCTTTAGTGAACTGGCCTCTGTCAGCAACATGATGGGAACAGGTCAGTACTCTTCAAGTTGAGTTGATTCAGTTTCTCACCTTCAATACTAAAATGTAGCTTGAGTTCAGTACTGCACCTCCTCTTCTGACAAATGATATGTTTTCAATTCAGATAGACAGATGCCTTAGTTTTCTTCCATCTCTTATCCTCGTGTGATGTAAAGGTGAGGAGAGAACAATGGAATAATAGAGGGCAGAAAATGCTTAAATGTTTTAAACTGGACAGATATCCATCCACATGTTTCCAGATCTTGTAGAATTTCTATTTGAGCTTTGATATTATCTTCTCAGCAGTGGTGATACAGTGGTGGAGTCAGTTGTTGGGTAAGCACTGTAGTAAAGGTCTCAGCTTAGTTTGCTGTGATCTTTAAGCACTGCAGTATTATTTTGAATATGGCCATCAGAGGGTTTGGATCACCAACTGTGCCACATACTAGGTTCCAAGGTTAATGTAATGTCATTCTACAACACAATGAAATGCAACCTGTAGTTATTTTATGCTACACAAGAACAAAACAAAAACTATTTGATATGGTAGAGTACAGAGGATTAGTTGAATCTTAGAGCTCGAAGAGGAAAGCTGCTCCTTCAGCCTGAATCGGCTACCCAGCTCGCCAACAGTTACTGCTCATCACTGTTGGTGTGTGCTTTGTGCTTACGTTAGCTGCTGAACAAGAGTCTGTTGTTGAGTGGCAGCTTGTTTTTCAGCTGGGGGAGTGTGTATGTTACTGTGCTACTGGGTTAGCTGCTAACGAGAGATTTTTCCCTCACAGTGGCTCATTCTTTGTTTCATCTCCTTCAGCAACCCCAACGTTTTAGAGCAGAGACTACTGCTTTTGTTTTCACAATTTTAGAAACCTCATCTAATACTTGGTGATTTTGCAATCATTTAAATATGGCTGGGTGGTCAGTTAAACAGTTTTTGTTGTGTAAGAAACTCATAAGATTTTTTTTTTTTTTTTTTAAACCCCTGACTTAAAAACAAACACAAAGCAAGCTTTATTGGAGCAACTGGCTGCTGCATCTGCACAATTTTTTGTTTGTTTGTATTTTACATAGGTGGGGAGGTTTACAGTCACCTCTCTGCTATCTCCGCTAAATTTTGAAGTTTTGAACTGTGATGTTGTGTGGCTGCAAGTCACTTTTGTTATGAGGAAGTCAGCTCACCAGTCTGTAAACTCTCCTCCAGTAGACTTCTGCTAGCTGGCCAGGCCAAGGTTTCAAAATGTCCTGGTTAAGATAGAGAAGAATGGGCACAGCTGAAGTAGGATCCTGCTAGCTATTGTACAGGCATGGGACAGTAAACTGGAGAGCTTTATACCACATAGCTTTCCAACAGGAAATCAAAACTGTAATATCCTTTGCTTAACCATAACTTGTTGAAATCCTGGAATACCAGACTTGTCATTCAGCCAGGTGACTCCTTTTCTATATGCCAATCTAACTGAGCAGAGGACTCTGGCGAGAGAAGGAGAAGAGGCGTGTGCTTTATGGTGAATAAGGACTGGTGTGACAGTGGGAATATGAGCTGCTGTCCACTTCCTCCCCACCCTGCGCCACAAGGGGAATAAACATTTTGGATCACTGATATACGCCGTTCAGAGGCGGCTACAGAGTGGAGACACTGCCAGTGTTAGGGAGGAGCGACCATGTTGAGGTCAAGAAATATAAACAAACATGAACTCATACCCACAGTGACACAATAGATGGAGCCAATCAGAGTCTGGAGCACGCTCCAGGACACCACTGTGGACGTCACCGAAGGCATCATTGAATTCACTGAGTCTGTGGTGGATTTAATTTATAAAACAACAGAGGCAACCATACCCAAAACTACAGTTAAAATAAATCCACAGCCAGAAACCATGGATTACCAGAACCATCCAGGATGTCATAGACACACACACTGCAGCTCATCTGGGAACATGCACAGTTATAAAGCAGCAGTCTACAATGTAAGAAGAGCAGAAAAAGGGCAGAATCACAGTGCGCAAGTTGAAGAAGCTGACAGCATCGCATTATCACTGGAGTTGTAACTTGTATGACTCCATGTGACAAATAAATTATTGATTGATTTAATGTCAGTCATCATGGCAGTTACAAAAAACAGAAATACTCCAGTCAGGGAAAGAACCAAAACATCTGACTGTGGCTACCCACGTCATGTCTTCATTTGCATCTCATCTAATCCTGGAGAATGTTCTGTGGCTCATATGGAGTCTGTAAACTTCTCTCTAGTAGAGCATGCCAGATGCATATTGATGTTGGATATTGACGAATCTACTAAACTAATTGTAATACCCACAATATTCCTTATATGTGCGAGTGGAGTTCCAGTTGCAGCTTGATGTGATCTAAAAAGGAGATGAACTACATAAATTGTCGCATATAAAATGGCTACTATTGGCCTGTTCTAGGGCCTCAAGTTGGAGACAAGTGTTTGTCTTTTTGTTGTTGTGTTTTTGACAAAATATCAGTTATGCAGATAGCAAAAAAGTCAAACAATTGTTGGACGGACAAAGCTGTCAACTCTTAAAAGGGCACATCTTTTCTGACTTCCGGTAGAACGGTGGAACAACATGCACGCTTGAGTCGTGAGCTTCCCTAAGCCAGCATAATAATCTCTGCCAAAACTTGAGAAGAAAACACAGGAAGACACAGAACTTTCAACAGTGAGCGGAGGGACAACAAGATAAAAGAATAATAAAAAAGCTGATAATCAAAACAAAGAAATTAGCCAGCCGGCGGATGAGAAGAGTACACTAGCATCCGAATCTAACAACACCATGGCTACATTTCAAGCTAGCTTGGAAGGCATTAGCAAACAAATCCAAGCCCTGCAAAGTGAAATGAAAGCAGACCTGAAAGCGTTCAAGGAGGATATTTCAACCCAAACAAGAAGTGAGCTGACAGAACTCAAGGATGACATTGACCAGAAATTTGTAAAATTAACTACAGAGATGGTTGAGCAAAATTAAAAGATGAACGCAGCGCTAAAGCGCATTGAAGATGTTGAAACGTGGAACTCCGAGGCGAATAGTGTACTGCAGGAAATGATGAGAGAACACAAGACCGTGAGGGACAAACTAGATGACCTGGAGTCGAGGTCCAGACGGAACAGTTTACGAATATATGGCATACAGGAGGATGCAGAGGCGAAGAACGACACGGTCGCGGCGTTTATGGAAGAGTGGCTCCGGGAGGAGTTTGCATTGGATGGGGACCTGCAGATCCAACGCCCCCACCGAGCCACGGCACCAAAACCCAGAGCAGGGCAACCTCCCAGATCAATCGTCATTAACTTTCAGCAGTTTAAAGTGAAGGAGATGATACTGAAAAAAGCGTGGGAGAAGAAAACAGTCCAACTCGGTGGAAACAGGATCTATTTTGACCACGATTACACTGCGAGGACACTGCAGCAGTGTAAAGCCTATCTAAACATCAAAAAGGCGCTAAAAAGGGAAGGCGTATGCATCCAAACACTCCTAAACAAGATGCACATCCACTGGGCAAACGGAATGAAAACTTAGGCAGCGTGGTGGAGACAACCAGCGACCTGCGGAAAAGAGGATATGAAGTGGAGGACCCCCAGGGCATCACCAGAGAAACCGACCTACTCAAAAGGCTCCAGTTAACCGGGAACGCGGGCTGGAAACAAGTTAGAAGCGAGTGGAGATCGGAAACCGGGAGACAAGCGAGAGAACGGCTGCTTGAGTTTCAGCACGGGGACAATAACGCAAGGCGAGAGTCAAATACAAACTATTTAGTTTGAGTTTAAAGGAAAAGGATTTAAGGACATACGTGTATAATGTTTCTGTGATGAAGGTAAATTACAGTTCATAATATGATTTGCACAAGAGAGTTATAGATGATGGACATATTGGCCTGAGAGGGACTGAAACATAGCTGCCCACAAGACAACACTAGTATGGGTAGATTAACCCCTTATGGGTTAAATCCCACTGCTAGCAGGGGGCCCTTTCTAAATGTAAGGCTTTCCCCCTCAAAACAAAAAGAAAGTCAACATAAAATGAGGGTTGTTGACATCTCTTTGTGGGGGTCACCTTTCTTGTATATAGTTGAACTTAAATGTTCATATTGGTTGTTCATTATAATGTTTAACACACTTAAGTATCTTATTGATAGCCTGTGGGGGAGTTATTACAATGTAAATGGACCTGAAATAATTAATGGAAACCAAACAAGAGATCAAACTTATGTGCTTAAATGTTAATGGTTTAGGAAAACGCAGTCAAAAGAGCTAAAATTATAACCAAGCTTAAAAAGGAAAGGACACAGATAAACTTCTTACAAGAAACTCACTTATCACAAACAAAACATGAGAAATTGAAAGGATTTGGTTTCAAAAATACATTTTATAGTTCACACTCAAATACTCGCAAAAGAGGAGTAGCAATTCTGATATCCAACACAATCAAATTTGAATGTCAAGAAGAAATAAAGGATAAAGAAGGATGATTTATTATTGTTAAAGGGGTAATTGACCAATCACAGATTACTTTTGTCAACATATATGCACCGCCTGAGAGCAATAAGCAATTTTTCAAATTTTTACTGGACTCTATTGCAGCAGAAACTGAGGGCATTATGTATCTGTGGAGGAGACTTTAATATAATAATGGATTATGACCTGGACTCAACTAGCTGCAAATGAAACAAGAAGCCTATTACAAAAATTGTGAAAAACACATGGGAGGAAATGGGCTTTTTTGATGTGTGGAGGGACTTTCACCCTCTGTGGAGAGACTTCAGTCACTGCTTAGCAGCACACTCAGTTTATTCCAGAATTAATTATTTTTTTATGCAGAAAGAGAATAGACATAAACTACAAGGATGTTATATTGGAGTAGCTGATGTGTCCGATCACAATGCTACTTGCTTGAAGATTTGTTTAAGTAGTAGTCAGAAAGATACAATATGGAGATTGAATGTGGGAATATTAAACAACAAATTATTGGTGGAGCAAATTAAGACTCATAGCCAATGTTACTTGGAGGAAAACGATAATGGTGATACAAATCCAGCCATATTATGGGATGCATTAAAAGCAGTCATCCACGGTAAATTAAATGCAATCACAAGTAACCTTAAAAAAGAAAAAGTAAAACAATATAAGACACTTGAAACTGAACTAAAACAATTGGAACAAAAACATAAAGGAAAAATTGACCAAAAGATACAACAACACATGAAAGAGATAAAAAAAAAATTGACGAATTACTCCAACAGGACGTAAAGACAAAGGCAAGATATTTAAAACAAAATTACTATGAATCGAGCCCCAAAGCAACTAAGTTGTTGGCGAGAAGACTATGGAAACGACAGATAGCGGTCCATAAATTACATGATCCCAAAACTAATCAAATTATATCTGAACCAAAAGAAATTGAAAACATATTCTGAGACTACTACAAAGAACTTTACACTCAACCGCCTTCCTCAAATCCAAATGATGTAAAAGCATTTCTCGACACTTTGGATCTACCATATATCGGTACAAAACAAAATGAATGCATAACAAAAACAATAACTATAGAAGAAATCCAGAAAGTAATAGGAAAACGAAAAACAAATAAATCACCTGGCAGTAACGGATTTCCGTCTGAGTGATATAATAAACTAGAAATAGAATTATCCCCTCTATTACACATCACATATAACTGGATCCTGACTAATGGTTTTATTCCTCCTTCATGGAATGAAGCGACAATTACTGTTCTCCCTAAACCATTAAAAGATAAACAATTTTGCCAAAATTATAGACCAATTTCAATTTTAAATGTTGACTACAAACTTTATACCTCTATCATATCAAACAGACTTCAATCATTTGCATCAGAGTTAACAGATGAAGACCGAACTGGCTTTGTTACAGGTAGACAATCACAAGCCAATATTAGAAGAACGTTACACATTATACATAGAATACATAAAAATAAACTACCAGCAGCATTGATAAGTTTAGATGCAGAAAAAGCGTTCGATAGGGTTAATTGGAAATATTTATATTTAACATTAGAGAAATTTGGATTCAACAAAAATCAATTCAGTGTATCAAGTCTATCTATAACAAACCCTCAGCTAGAGTAAAAGTTAACAGCTTTTTAACGGTCTTTCGCGTTTTCACTTGTTGGTTTCCAGTTTCCACCTGCAGGTACAGTGGTGAAAAGCAGCAGCAAGCAGGCTAGTCACAAGTGCTGGTGCATTTGAAAAAAGGCGAAAAGGCAACGTGACCGGCGATTTCATAAAATGACGGTCAACATCGGGGTAGCCTTTCCCAGGTGGAGAGAGCTGCTGAAGGAGAATCACAGCTGTTAGTGCTGTTAGCAGCGCTGGTCGCTAACAGCTGTTAGCGACGCAGTGTTGCGAGGAGAGGGGTGAGGTGTGTGAGGTTGAGCCACTTGTCTGTTGTCAAAAGACAAGATGTGATTGGTTTGTTTCGATTTACAGACACCCCAACAGTCCTATATTGTAAACACTGCCAGCATGGTGAGGAGGGGGGTTGTCAACTCGCATCATCTGTGTAGGACCCTGAATGAATACTCCATGAAGTATCGGATGACATGGTTTCATCAATGACATGGTTTCAAGAATGTTATCATAGCTTTTTGGTACACAGCAGCTACTGTTGTTGCAATACGCGTTTGAAACAGTGAGGCACTAGAGTGCGCTATCCATTTGAATGCAATATACAATCTCAACACTAGATGGGAGAAATTCCTACACAGTGCCTGTTTAAAGAACTAAGGCTCAATCCCAATTCTCATTTTTACCCCTACCCCTTCGTCTACCCCTTCCCCTTCGTCTAGTCCTTGCCCCTCAAAACGGAGTGCCAAGGGCTAGGGGTGAAGATATTCCCCTAAGAAATGGGACAGCACTCGATTACCGCTACGTCATCAAACGTTGTCGCTAGCTGGCTGCTACGTCAGCAGAGGTGACAAGTGTTTATCACAAACATTCAAAATGCCATCTGCAAACGTTGTAATGTCCATTGCTTGGGTTTTAGTGTTATTTCTGTGGCTGTCCATAAGTCGCAGAAATCAAAGGAGGAGAAGATATCTTCGACGCATACAAGTGCTGATGGACCAGTTTTTGGTATGTATGGATTAGCTGTAAATAGACGTTTTGTTGTATTTAACATTAACCGAGCTAATCAATGCTAACATTAGCTAATGAGCTTACCTAAACATGTGTAAACATTCATGTATACATTCATAGCTCGCTTTGGCTGCTCGTTGCGCCATTTTGCCAGTGTTCGCACTTAATTGTGGGAAAATTCCATGTACCCCTTGGTTGCTAGTGCGGTCTGGGAAAATCTTCGTTTTTAAGGGCTATTTGGCCCTAGCCCTTGGCACTCGCCCTCGATCCACAGGAGAATTGGGATACCCCTTCCCCTCACGTGAACGCGCAAAACTAGGGGGGGGGGGGGGGGGGGGGGTAAGGGGGAGGGCTAAGGGGTGGAATTGGGATTGAGCCTAAAAATAAATTGGGAAGCAAAATCACTTAAATACATTGGTATAAACATAGCTAAAAACCTATCCAAATTATACCATAACAATTATGAACTGATTGATGTCAATATAAGGAAGGATGGACTGGAAGCCCAATTCCATAATTGGGATAAAGTAATCTCAAGATTTATATGGGAAGGCAAAAGACCCAGAATTTACACTACACTCCAATTACCTAAAAACAAAGGGGGCATGGGACTTCCAAAACTAAAAGAATACTTCCACGCAGCACAATTGCGCCCAATTATTAACTGGTGCAACTCAGATTATGTTGCTCGTTGGAAAGACATAGAAATTTCTGAATCTAAATTCCCAATTCAAACAATCATAGGGGAAAGAAAGATTCCTGCCCATGTAAATGATGAGGCAGAACTTAATCCGATAACAATATTCACTCTTGATATATGGCATTCCATTATTAAACAACTAAACATAGGAAAGGAACTGGTACTGCTAAAATGGATAATACCTAATGTTGAATTTGAACCAGGAGAATCTGATCACAGCTTCAAACAATGGTTTGGAAGTGGTATAACGGCCATATGTCATTCAAAATGGTGAGATAAGAAGTTTTCAAGATTTAAAAACTAGACATGACCTAACACAACAGGACCAATTTAAATATTTTCAATTGAGGGATTATTCTAATAAAAAAAAAAATCAAAAGAACTAAAGATGAAATACACCCTATCATAAATCTGTTTGTAAAAGCATATTTCATGACTATTCCCAGTGCCGTGTTAAATCTGTACCATTGTCTAATGGATTCCAGGAAGAATTCAACATTGTATATTAAGGCAAAATGGGAAAAAGAGCTGGGCTAGGGAATTCCAGAGGGGATGTGGGATGACATGTGGAAAATACAACGATCAACGTCACAATCGCAAAAATGGCGGAAATTTAATAGGGCTGTACCCAAATATTTGGATATTCGAATATTCGTTTCTATGGGTAGGTATTCGTTATGAAAATTTAGTATTTGATATTCGTTTCTTTATTTACTTTTTTTTTTAACATTTTTTTTTGGTGCTAAATGTAGTCTTTTGTTGTTGGTAAATGTAGGTAATCAATAAAAATCAAAACTTTTAAATTGCATTGTTAAAAATGTGAAAATATAGTATAGCCTACCAACTGAGCGTGTGTGCATGGCACGCTTGAGCGCATCCGTCTGAGGCTGTGGATCAATGCCAAGTTTTACCACTTTATCACTCTTCCCTCTAACTTGTAGCTGTTTTTTTGTTATCTTTTGAATTTAATATGAATAATGGAACCATTTTTGTCAACGTTTGTTTCCCCCTTTTTGTACAATAAATTATTTGTTTAAAGTTTCAATAAGTTTATTTTGGAGTGTGTGACACAAGTGTGTTTTGAAAACGACCGTGGGCTGTCACCTGCTCAACGCATCAGTACCTTTGGAAGCCGTGACAGTAATAGATTATAGATTAATAGATTATAATAATAATGTCAAAATATCATTTACAGACCGATTTAACGGACGATCACTGCTGCCCGACCCACAGGTCCATTTGCGGGTCCTGCGGGTTACGGGTCGAATCGCGCATCACTACTCAGCTCATTCTATAAAGGCTGTACACAACAGTAAGGCTATAGATATTATATTCTATTCAGGCCGGCAGAACCAGCACCACATCTGCTCTACAGTGCACGGCACTGCTGATTAACCATTTTATTGCAGCACAGAGTGTCTGCCAGCAACCAATTACTTGCAGAGGCTTCCTATGACTAGCCAATGTGAAAATCAAAAGAAAGCATAGAATAATGTCCTGAAGGAGACTGTTGGACCATCACATTTTTCTGTGGTTTGAGAGCAAAGATCCGGTCGCCACTGTGCAAAACTCTGCAATCGAAAAACCCCGGAGCTGGCTCAAGACTAAACCTCTAGACCTCAAACAATGGCTGAACATCATAGACAATACCTTAGTTACCTTAGAAACTCACATACAAGCTGAAAATGAAGGAGGAATGCTTCACAAAAGACTGGGGAAAGTGGTTATCATATAGATCGAACAAGACACAAGGACAAATGTGACTCAAGTGGATTGTAAACTTCTACCCCCCACAGGCCACAGACCATGTACACATTTTGTTGCATTTCGTGTTTTTTTTTGTTTCATGTTTTTTATTTGTATATTTTCCGCCTGCTGTCTTTTCTGTTGACAGATGCAGGGAACCACACCCAAAATAGAATCCCTGGGAAGGGACTGTCTCTGGTTCAACTCAACCATGAACTAGCCCTAAGTTTTGAGGGCGTCACTGTCAATTTCGTGTAATAAAGAGACCATCTCATTGGCAGTGAAGCACAGATCAGAGAGCTCTTTGTTACTGAGTTGCAAGAATGCTTTTCCAAATGCCCAAAGAGGGATATCCTCATCTACCAAAACAGAAACCCCATATTCAGGATATTAGCCGATATGATGGATAGTATAAAACATGAAAAGTATGGTGCATTGTTGAATCTCTGTCAGTAAGCAGAACGAAATCCCTCCATCTGGAACTTAGTACAAATTTACCAGCTGTTGCTAGTGTGAGGACTTCATGAAGAGTTTTGCACTTGTCTCCACAGGCCGGTCCACCTTACAGAAGAGGGTGATGGCCTTGCTCAGAAGGATAGAGCACCCTACGCCAGGAAACATAGAGGTAAAATTCAATTCAAATCCAAACCCACATTGTTCCATGCCTATATATGATGTCAGCTTAACATTTGTTATTGTTCAGTTTTCTCTCACCTCTGTCTGTGTACTATTGTTAATGTTCTGTTGATTGTCTATTGGTTCCACCTTTAGGCTTGGGAGGACACATATGCTAAATGGGACCAGGTGACCAAACAGATTCTCAACTTCCCTAAAAACAAGGCAGATGATGGGCAGGTAAGCATATGACAGAAGGGACCTCTCCTTTCTGTGTACTTTAAGCCTCGATTCCACAAGCAGTACGGTACAGTTCAGTTTGGTACACTTTTTTTGTTCATTTCCACTATGTAAAGTTGAGGATGGTACCAATGGAACCATTCCGTACTGTCCCAAATTTTGGTACCCCATCTGTTAGGGTACCTAGCACACAGATCTGGTACTAAAATGTGGAGTGGTGAACACTTCATTCCATTGATTGGTCGATAGCTGACAGCCACTCTGCTCAGGGCCGAGATGTGGCTGGTTTTTAGGCCTTACGCACTGTTCATACAGTTAAGAGTTTTATTACTGTAACTATAAAATGAAAGGATGTTTTACTGCCTCCAGCAGCTGTAGTCAGAGTAAAAAATAATTTAATTTACTGTACCGACTGCCGGCGACTTTTAAGGTGGAAGGTAAACTTGTAACGTTACGCATTGCATGAGTTGACAATCTGACTCAATCAACACACCTTACGTTCCACTTAAACATCTTTGACCATTGATTTAGTTTTTATATGACATACACTTTCAGTTATGAGTGGATCTTCAAGCATTTATATATATTAATTTCAGCTGGGTTATGTGAACTGCACATATCCCAGTCCTCAGTTTTGTTGTTTGTTTATTTTGTTCTGTGTTAAATGTCTGTGTGCAATTCTGTGGACAACAAACAAGGTGCAGACTTCCATCTGTGTCACCGGTAATGAGGAATTACAGTTAGGGCTGGGCGATATGACCAAAATCTCATATCACGATATAGGTCATTTCATATCCCGATAACGATACATATCACGATATAGCAAATTTTAATCCAGTGAATAAAAAGACAGACAGTGGAATTATATAAACTTGTTATGTTATGTTACTGTAAGTACCGTAAAAGCTTCATGAATTAAAAAGCCAAGAAGAGAAATTTGTCAATGTGATCCACGCAAAAGACATTGCCCGTAAAAAAAATGTAATTTGCGTCACAACGATATAAACGATAGGGCAAAATATGAAACGATAGACATTTTTCTCTTGTCACACGATATATGTCGTCATATTGCACAGCCCTAATTACAGTGAGTGCTGGACTGAGCTGTGAGTGACAACAACCCTGCCCACATTTAAGGGTACTGTTTGTGGTGGAAACGCTAGGGCCTAGGTACCATGTTTGAAGGCTTAGTTTTGATTCCAAAGGTAACATACCTAAAGTGTTTGGTGGAAATGGGGCTTTTGAGTGATGGCATTGATGCCTCCTCGTGTTGCCACAAAATCTGCGCTTGTGGCTGTTGGGATGGGTCTTCTAGTTAAAGTAGTTCAGAGACATGTCCCAGATGCTGCCACGGTTTCCAAACATACTTGATTTTCTTTCAGCAAAAACTGGGTGTGCCTGTTGTTATGGCACCTTTGAAACGAGTCTGAGACAAGAAAAGAACAGTATCTAGTGACAGTGCAGAGACAGCGTTTTAGAGTAAGTGCACAGACATCATCCAGTGAGAGTGCACGGACAGTATCCAGTGAGAGTGCACGGACATTATCCAGTAAGTGTGCATGGACAGCAGGGGTTGCGTTAACCGGATATTCCCGGTCATTGACCATTTTTTAACAACAATGACCGGAAAACCTGAAGGCCGTTTGTCATTTTGACCGGTTGCAATTACCACCCCTGCCCACTTGGCGGCGGAGTGCACAGTCAGTGGTATAAGTGGCTGCTATTTTCACACTGCAGAGAAAAAGTCATTCATCTGCTTCATGTAGCGTTGTTGACATGACTGCCTGGACACACCAGATGCGATAGTGCCGCAGAAGTCCTGCGAGTATACTCGCAGACGCTTGACTGTCCACACAGGCAGTGCATTTCTCCTGCGCTCTCTGCGCCGGTTAAACATCGACTCCACTCATCTGTTCCCGTCAGTACTCGTTTTTTCACTTCAACAGGTCATTTTAAACATGGGTAAGTCCATATTTTAATCGTTTTTATATCATAATAACTTAATGACAATTTGTCATTGCAAGTCCATGTATTGAGCGCATTGGATAAACACTGAATGAATAGGGCATATTGTTCTGACCATTTTATTTTTGTAGTTATGTCTGTAGGCTCGGTGACACAAAATTAAAATTGTAATGAAGTGATTAGGGTATTGAAAAATGTGTTCGGTTATGCACTGTTGTGTTATTTTAAATTATAAACATGGTATTTTCTCCTCACGCTCCTCAGTGCATGCTGTTGTTATTTTATTTTGAAAATTGGTCGGATTCTCTCGTCTTTTCTGTGTCCGACTTCCCGTTTGGTATGATCTGCTCTATCCAGCTTGACAGAAGCGCTCGCGGCTTGCATGAAAAATAGACCAGACGCCGAACTGAAGCACTGCAGTGTGTGGATGTCTGTTCATCTTTTCGTTCATGTCCTTATTAATGCACACTTTATAACTTGCTTGTTGGATTTATTAAAAACGAACGAATGAAAATTAAATGCCTTTGAATATCTTCATTTTAAAAACGAAATTAAAATGATTGGTAAAAATAGATTATGACCGGATTTTTATGACCCTGTTGGTCAAAATGACCGGCGATGTAAAAATGTATAGCGCAACGTCTGATGGACAGTATCCAATAAGAGAGCACAGACAGTATCCAATGAGAGAGCACAGACAGTATCCAGTGAGAGTGCACGGACAATATCCAGTGAGTGTGCATGGACAGTATCCAATAAGAGAGCACAGACAGTATCCAGTGAGAGAGCACAGACAGTATCCAATTAGAACGCATGGAAAACCAGAGGTGTAGAGGAACAGAGGCAGCAGGGATACCCACATGCACACACTGAAAGACATTTTAAATGTAATAAAGTGCTGGGGAAAGAAAAGAAAATGGAGTTGCATAATAAGATACATCAAAATGCACACAAACCATCTTTATACACCAGCCCATATATCTAATCTTAATAAAGCACTGAGGCAAATGCAGTAAAAATACAATTAAAAAAAATAGTTAATCCAAATATAAAGCAGAGGTCTGTGCCACCAGTTCTGTTTTCCACTCAGGAGGAGGGCATTTGATTTCTCCTCTAATTCTTTGACTCTATTCCTCATTAGTTTAGTTATTTTAGTAAACTCTGTTGCTCTCTAGATAACTGTGTGGTGTTTTGAATTTATATCTGATGTTATTGATTTTTGTGTAGATTAAAAATGTATTTGATGTTCCCTTTTTCAACTCCAACCTGCCACAAGGCTCATGTCAACCCCTTCTGTGCCCCCTTTTGATACATTCACCACGGGGCTCATGCATAATGAAACAAACTAGCAGCTCATTGGAATTGCACCATCTAGTCAGACAGATAAAACGTAGTTAGACAGATAATGAGGTTTTCACTGGTGTGACACTCTGTGCAGGTGCAGTGGTCTCAATAAATTTATGCTGGGGCTGTGTAGTTTTATTTAGTTCCAGTGTCTGTCAGAAAAGCCGTACCTCAACCTTCAAACTTTTGCACTTCAGTAGCCTGGCCTGCTAACAGCCTGCTGAAGCTGAGGTTGACTGTTTAACAGTGGTTCATAATACCAGTGCTGCCAACTGTTTTCTGTAGAAAGTAGCTAAAACCCGCTCAGAGAGGCTGTTTGGAGAAGTCTGCCTTCAGAGCCTTCTGCCAATAAGCCTGATGTTGGGTAGGTTTAGGAAAACGATAGTGGTTTGGGTTCAAAAGGAATAGATTTCTGCTACAAAGCCTGCTACTTCTTCCATGTGACTCAAAAAAAGTCACCAGATGACATCATACATTATTTGAATATGTATTACACTAGAGCTTTGTGATTATGTAAAAACTCATAATTACAATTATTTTGATCAGTATTGAGATCAGGATTCTTGACTTGACTTTGGAAACATCATGCATTTATTCAACTTTAAAAAAACTTAGCAGTGGATTGTCTTGAACTTTAATATAATTCAACCATAGGTGGCTGATTGCCTTATTCTTTCTGTAAACTTCAAGGCATTCAAATATTGGCATATTGTCAATAAAAATAAACAGCACAAATGCCAGTAATGTAATATAATTGTCTAGCATAATACTCAGAGCTGTTGATAAATCTTGAACTGCAGCTTGTGCTCCTTTATACAGGGGAGGCCCAGTGGACTGACTGATGTTAAAGCCCTTTTTAGTGGAGCTAAAGTACTTTGATTACACGCTTTCATTTGGTATTCTGTCAGATATCCGCAGGACAAAACGTGAGCATCCTTGCAAAATGGAATGTGGCTCAATAATTATTTTATCTCAGTGATCTTGTTTTCATTATTGTTTCATTATCATAACAAAAATAAAACTGGTCCACCATTATACAATACTGCTATCATAACATCTATGAATCTAAATCTACCTGCAATATGATTAACTGTATGTAGGCTGTTGCACAGACTGCAGATCTGAAGTGTCATGAATAGAGGACATTTAGACACATAAGAGTGTATTTGTAAATCAGCAGTAAAGATAAATAGTTTAGAACAAAAACAAAGGAGGAGGAGTTTCTCTTTCTTTCTCTTTTCAGTGGGGGTTAGTGAGTGGTCATTGGGATTTAACTGTATAAACACACATTTACAGCTCATTCATTTTTCTGTCTGGCTGATGATTGCTCAACTTAAGGTGCTGCTACTCTCCATTCAGTGAGCACAGCTGCAGCTACAGTGGGCAGGAGGAGTGCTCAGTTACACAGGAATGTTGCTGACTCTCTTCGAGGGAGGGGAGCTAGTATCTTGAGTTGTCTCTATGCTCACGTTTAGGAAGAAAATTACTTAGTTGGCACCAGTTTAGATATCTCAGTTTGTTTTTGCATGTTGAACTTCAGGTGGGGACCTGTGCATTGTGGAAATAGAGACAGTGTAGAATAATACACACTCTGGTGTTGTGCTCCTGCCGTTCAGTGTCTTTGTGTTTTCCCACAGCAGGAGTGGATCAACATGACAGGATTCCTGTGTGCACTTGGTGGTGTGTGTCTTCAGCAGCGCAGCACCCCCGGCCCAGCCACCTACAGCCCACCTATGGGCCCCATGAGCGAGCGAAAACACTCCATGGTCTCCATGGGCCCCTGCGATGTGTCTAACCCTGTGGCCTCAGCCTCTTCCTGCTCCTCATCGGCCTCCTGTGAGACGCCCGTCAGCCGCTTCCTGGACAGGCTGCTGGCCCTGCTGGTGTGTGGTCATGACAGGGTTGGCCTCCATGTTCGCACAAATGTGAAAGACCTGCTGGGGATGGAACTCAGCCCCGCCCTCTACCCCATGCTCTTCAACAAGCTGAGGAACAGCATTGGCAAGTTCTTTGACACACAAGGACCGGTGAGTGGAGTTCCAATCCTTCAGACTCACAGTTTTATTTTTATCCTGGTATCAAAAGAAATGGACCTGATGAGTGTAGTAAATTCAACATTTTGGTGGGCAAATATTAACCTCATCCCAAATTGGAGCAATGAAAAAATTAGTAATCCACGTATAAACTAGGTTTTCTAAAACATTTTAAGACGATCTCACTTTCTCTGTTAGTTAGATTTATCCTCTAACCCCAGTAATGTTTTTGTCTGAAATGTACTGAGTGCGTCTCCTGTTTCCAGGTTCCCATTAATGAAACTAACACCCAGTTTGTGGAGCAGACCATAGCCATCATGAAGAACCTGTTAGATAACCACACAGAGGGCAGCTCTGAACACCTGGGGCAGGCCAGCATTGAGACCATGATGCTCAACCTGGTCAGGTCAGTATGGCTGAGTACCTGTCACTGACTGGTCAAACACAAGCTTCATTCAGTCTCTGTGTAATGCACTGATATGAAATACTCATACTGACCATAACAAAAGTGATCATTCTGATTTGTGAGATTACTGTTGTAGCAGTTTTACTACTTTTCACCACAGATCTCAGAGAACTTTTTGATCTGATACATTTGGAGGGGGCAGTGGTGCCCCATGTAGCTCCTCTTCAGTTGGAAAATAATCCTTTTGCTCATTTGATTGATCAATCTGTCAGCCACCACAGTAAGTTAGTCCATGAGCCACCATCTCTGATATCTGAATGTATTACATGCCCTTGCTCCGTTGGCAGGCCTGATCCCAAATAATGTAAAATGGTGTAAAGACCCTTTTGTAACATGTGGACCCTTTGGATGCTTCAGCAGTGATTCAAAAAAAGAAAAAATCATGATCGTTCCATACTCAAGTGGAAAAATAATAACAACAGCAACAAAATGCTGTAACATTCTGTATATCCAGCACTTGGCGTATACTTTTCAATTGCTACAGAATCAAAAATAAAACCTTTTCTTTTTCACCCGAGTGGAAGACTTTTTCTTAAGGCCTTTTCAGACGAAAGATTCATGATGAGATGAGTTGAAACAGGCAACAACTTGCAATGTGCCATTCTGCAACATTCTAAAAACCTGCCAGTTCACACCAATGCAACTAGATGAGCCGGGGTATCATCTCTTTGCAACATCTCTCTGTACTTACGTTCTAATTTCCAGCTTTTCAGGCTTATTTTGTGGCTAGACATAATTTTTAGCTTCTTAAAATATGAATGAGGATAATGACTTTAGTTGTTCTTTTATCTCAAACATGTGTTAGGATGTTACATACCTTGACATGTTTTGGCGGAAACTTACGCCTTCCTCAGAAGCATCACTTGGTGGTGGTTGTGATGGTCTTTATCTGCTGATCTGTCAATCAGCTTATATTAGGGAGCTGTCCGTCTGCTGCCTCTCCAGGATGCTGCTCCAGGTGTGGGAGAGCATGTATGCCCCCTCGTCCCTGTTCATCGTCCCTGGGCCCCGCTTGCTTATTTCAATATATCAGCTGATTGACAGATCAGCGGATAAAGATGTGTCACAACCACCACCAAGTGACACTTCTGAGGAAGGCGGAAGTTTCCGCCAAAACATGTCAAGGTATGTAACATCCTAACACATGTCTGAGATAAAAGAACAACTAAAGTCATTATTAGTTCATCATAATGAACACCATTGAACTATGAATGAGAATAGTGATAGTGAGATGCTGGCGACTGTTGCATTTGTAGTAGTGATGAAATAGTGAAAAACAGAAACCAAACAAACATCAGATGGACTGTATTCATAATAAATATACCACAATAATATAAATAACCAGTGCCAATTACTCGGTCGATGAGTGTGTGTGTGTGTGTTTTTCTGGGCGGCATAAGCACAGCAACAGCAACCCACAATCTGACACCAGCACACCGTGGGGGCGGAAACAGAAGGGTCTCCGGGAATGGAGTACCTTCCACAGCAAGCGAACACACCATCTGCGGTCATTTTGACTTGACCAGCAGACATCACTATAAGCTGATTGGCTGTTGAAACAGGTGACAAGCTTTACGTTCTGAAACCAGCTGCGTGCGATTTGACCAGCTGAGTTGCAGGTGACACCATCAGCCGGCTTGAATCGAGCTCAGACCGGCCAGTTCACTCCGCTGCAACTTTTTTCTGCCTCATTCTAAAACAGTGTCATCACATTGGGAATCTTTGTCTAAACTGGGCTTTAAACTATTCTAAACATAAAACCATTATAAGAACATGTGCTTAATAGAACAAGTATGGAAATCAAACATTAAAGACTAAAATACAAGACAAATCCTGAATTGAACCTGCTGTTTTTATTTCCTCAAAATATTTTTGATTGCCAAAAGCTTGCCTACAAGTAGCTAACATGGTGAAAAACTAAGTTTCATGGTATTTCGACTCAAGGACAGAACCTAGTGCTCTGAGGTGAATTGAGCTGTGCTCCATCTCTCAGGTATGTGCGTATCCTGGGCAATGTGGTCCATGCGATCCAGATCAAAACAAAGCTGTGCCAGCTGGTGGAGGTGATGATGGAGAGACGAGATGACCTGTCCTTTTGCCAGGAGATGAAATTCAGGTCAGTGACAGCAGTTGATTGTTAGGTATCTACTCATCACTCTGAATGTTTATTGGTCATTGACAATGATGCCACACCACTTACATTTCTGTCTATTTACTAGAGCTTCAAAGTTCTTAGCAGGATATAAACATATGAATTAAATACAATGGATGACAACGTAACAGCAAACTGAAAACCTGGTTTACGGTTTTATTTATTCCCCTTGGGTCACTTTGGAATGTTTTACTCCTGCTGTCATTTATAGGAACAAGATGGTGGAATATTTGACTGACTGGGTGATGGGAACCTCCAACCAAGCTGCTGATGATGACATCAAGTGTCTGACAAGGTGCAGCTCTGTTTCATGCCCTCAACTCAACTAATGCATTGTGCCGAACTGAGAGAGCTCTCCCCTCATGAGTGTTTCCTTTGTGTGTGTGTGTGTGTGTGTGTGTGTGTGTGCGTGCGTGCGTGCGTGCGTGCGTGTGTGTGCGCGCGCGCGTGTGTGCGTGTGCACATTGTGCAGGGACCTGGATCAGGCCAGTATGGAAGCAGTAGTGTCGCTGTTGGCTGGTCTTCCTCTTCAGCCAGAGGAGGGAGATGGAGTCGAACTGATGGAGGCCAAATCTCAGCTCTTCCTTAAGTAAAAACACACCTGCACTCACCCTCCTCTGTGGCACTCTAACATCTGATCATAAATTCATCTTAACAAAAGTTCACAATAATTTTAGCATATTCAAAGATACAGCACACAGTTTTTATGAGGACACCTGAAACAGCATATTTTACACACTATCAAAGAGTGGGGACAAACATGTGAATGTATCTGTGTGAGGTATGGAGTTGTGGTCAGAGGCAGCTCTTAGGTGTCATATGACGTTGAGTGGGGCTGTTATTGCAGGAAAGCACTTCGAAATTTCCTGTTGTGTTGGGTTGTGGTACGACGGCATCACTCGAATGTGTCAATTAGTGTAACAAGACAGACAGACTGGAAGGCAATGATACATGTCAGTCAGCCTTTCTGACTGTTATTTAAGCAGCATCATACACTGCATAGAAAAGTGGCAATGATTTAACGATTTATTTATCTCAATTATCATCATGTCCAAAGATCCTAATTATACAACAAAACAACTGACCTATGACGTATTGATTAAAAAACAGTAACAATAACATAAGGTGAGGGATGGTGGACAAAGGACGCAGTGTGATGCAGAATATCTTCTTGTGGCCCATAGGTTGTGGGTGTCCTCTGTTCCACATTATTGTTGTGTGTTGTGGAATTGTTGGGCTGATTCCAGCCCTCTGGAATTTAGCAAAAAGTTATTTTGGCTCATGATGATGATGGCTTTGCATGCAATATGTATGTATGAGGTCTGTTGCTGTGCTTATCATTTTCTGAAAGAATCTAGGGAGTGGAGTACAGGGCATCCAGTCTGCTTCACAAGAGTATCAGTAGAAACCCCAGGTCCAAAGTCACAACCATGTAAAGACACATTTCAACCAGCCAAACTCCGGCATGCACTGATTACATATTGTGTTGACAAATACAGGTGGATGACGAAATGTGAAGCAACAGGAATATATATATATATATATATATATATATATATATATATAGCTTTTGAATATATTGAGGACAAATTGGCCCTCTCGAGTGGCGATGAAGAGCATGGACAAGCCTTTTCTAATGAGTAAGCTGTTGTTGTTTGTGGTGGTGTGCAGGTACTTCACCCTGTTCATGAACCTGCTGAATGACTGCAGTGAGGTGGAGGATGAGGGCCAGGCAGTGGGGGGACGAAAGAGAGGAATGTCCCGCCGTCTGGCCTCCCTCCGCCACTGCACGGTTCTGGCCATGTCCAACCTGCTCAATGCTAACGTGGACAGCGGCCTCATGCACTCTATTGGTAAGGCAGCCGCAGTATTAACCGTTGTAGCTTTCTACACAGAAGTTACCAAAAGACTTTTCCCATTTTTCCTGCCCAGGTCTGGGCTACCACAAGGACCTGCAGACTCGAGCTACCTTCATGGAAGTGCTGACCAAGATCCTACAGCAAGGAACAGAGTTCGACACGCTGGCAGAAACAGTTCTGGCTGACCGTTTTGAGCGGCTAGTGGAGCTGGTCACCATGATGGGAGACCAGGGAGAGCTGCCCATCGCCATGGCACTGGCTAATGTGGTTCCAGGGTCCCAGTGGGTGTGTACCTCTTCTTGATTTAGGATTGCTTTAAAACATTAGGTTGATAGTTGGTGTAAAACTTAAATACCTATCAACATATTCTCAGACTTATGCCACGTTCACACTACATGACATTTCTGTCTGTTCCAACAGTCACAATGTCACATTACGTGATTGTGGAGTCATAAAATCGCGCCGTGACTTGGCCAACGGACATGACACTACACGATGGTCCACACCAATCATCCCTGGTTATCTTTCACAACGTGTGTGATGTCATCGGGTTATTCTTGTCCTATTGTTATTACTTTTACTACTATTTTAGTCACTGTGTCTGTTCATGTGCCAGCTGAAATGTTGTAGTAATGTAATAAAGTGCCAGCAGATGGCAGGAGCTACATTTGAAGTACCATACGCAAACATACAAGTCATTGAATCTTTGGCAACAAGTTCCTGTAAATCTTTCACAATAAAAGCCTATTTAGAAAATGAAGGGATTCTCTCAACTGAATTTATAAGGGGCTTTTTGAAATGACGGCACGATGCGATAACTTTATCAAGGCATCGGGAGTGGATAAAAAGTAAAATATAAAAATACAGAGGGAATAATGAATAACGGCTCGTTTATAATGTCGTCTGTTTCCAATGAAGCTGGTAGCCTCTGCAGCTGTGGTGAGTAAAAGCCACTATTTTTAATTTCCTTAGATTATGTCCGTCTCCATTATGAAGAAATAACACTCTTTGCTAGCTTGATGCTAATGGCAGTACTCACCAGGTTGATAAAGTGCCTCTGCTGTTTCACGCCGGCATTTTTCCCTGTTTACTCTTTTACTCTGTTGTGGTAATGTCCCTATAGAGGAAATATCAAAAAGGCTGGGCTGTTGTTGTCATACAGTTGTCTAAGGCAGCAGATTGCTCTGTGTTCCTATTGGTCAAAGTGTCAACTGTGACGGGGGCCGTCGTGAAAGAGAAAAAGAAAGTCAAACATGCTAGACTTTCTGTTGGAACGTCGTGAGGTGTCCCAGACGTGGCGTCAGTTGTCGTTAACTATGACATACTACATGAGATTAAACAATGGATTATTATGTACAACACTCAATGCCGACACTGTACGTCGCTGCGTCGGGCTAGAATCGGGCTGATATTGTGTAGTGTGTACCAGGCATTAGAAATATTTTAGTCCTGAAAGGTTTATGGTGACTGGTCAGCACAGGTATGGTAAAACATACAGTGCATGCATGTGGAATTCAGTAGTCTAAAATGTTGCATTAATATATCTCCATTTTTATCTCCATATCTCCATATTTCCTTTTTTCCAGCAGTGATGTATATGTGTTGTTTGTATTTCCAGGATGAGCTAGCCCGAGTCCTGGTGACGCTGTTTGACTCCCGCCACCTCCTATACCAGCTGCTGTGGAACATGTTCTCTAAAGAGGTGGAGCTGGCTGACTCCATGCAGACTCTCTTCAGAGGAAACAGCCTTGCTAGCAAAATAATGACCTTCTGTTTCAAGGTAGGAAACACAGCACAACCCCTGCCATGAAATAATTAGAAATGTCTATGTCTGACCTAAAACACCTGTCTAATATGACTTGTTGTGTGTGTAGTATTGACAGAATTTGATGTTGTCTTCTGTCAGGTTTATGGGGCAGCATACCTGCAGAAGCTACTGGAGCCTTTATTAAGAGGGGTCATCACCACCCCTGAGCACATCAGCTTTGAGGTGGACCCCACCAGGTAAGTAGCAGGATACTGAATGTGCAGACATTTGCTATGCTCATATACATTGGCAGTACATTATAAATAATGTCTAGTTTTATAGATAGATAGATAGAAATGTATGTCTAAAGATACCTGTAGATAGTCGTCAGTGTCTACTACAGTCAAGTGTTTCTGTTCACCTTTTTCAGTGTCATTTTTAGCTGTGTGTCTAGTCTGTGTAAGTGCATTGAGAGCTACAGAAAAGTCTGGTTCCTCATATGTGTTCACAATAAATTTATGTTTGATTCATAACTGACACTTTAATAAGGCAATTTGTCAATAAATTGTAAACAACGTAGACCGCATTGTCTTTGGAACTTGAAGCCTAACAATTGAAAGCCTTGCTGATAGGAGTTCCCTGTTTGTCTCATCAGGCTGGAACAAGGGCAGAACCTGGAGGAGAATCAGAGAAACCTACTTCAAATCACTGAGCGGTTCTTCCAGGCTATCATCGGTTCATCCAGCGAGTTTCCTCCACAGCTCCGCAGTGTCTGCCACTGTCTTTACCAGGTAGACCCCTTCCCACCATTCCACCATGGCCCTCAGCTGCTCACCCAGCCTCTCCGCCTTTAGCTGTGTGTCTGCAGTGTCACTAACACATTTCAAGCTTCTGCCTCTCCACTCACATGCCTTTCAACCATACACATTCTGCTGGACCAATACATCAATACCTTTCTGTTTGATTATGTTCATTTTCAAAAGTTCCACATGCTCAGTGTTTCTCCTCAAGATTTTCGATATGTTAAAAAAACTCCTGAAGCACCATGGCACTAAACCTGGAAGTGATTCTGAAACAGGGCCTTGTATTCCTAGCTTTTGCCATCATGACAGTGAATTGTGAACTGTCGTCATTGTTCATTGTGAAGTGCTGCTTTCCAGTTGGACTAAAAATTACATGCAATGTAAGTATTGACATCAGGCATACTACACAGATAGGGCTGCAGCTAGAAATGAATTACATTTTACAATAAGCTGACAAGTAACTTTTGGAGTAGTGATTGATTATTTGGTTTATAAAATGTCAGAGAGTATTGATAAAATGCCCATTGCTGTTTCCTAATTTTCTGCTGATCAGTTAATCAGCTAATTATTTCAGCTCTATTCAGAGATATCACAGTGTAAACAGCAGGCACTACCAGAAGGTCTCACTTTAAATGGGTTATTTTTCCTCTCCATATCTACAGTACCAGATTCCATTTGAATAAGTCCATACACAGATACTGAGTTACACGTCCTTCATTTGGCTGAATTAAATATTTGTATATTGTAGTAAATGTATCTGAACTAATACATACTTAGTACCATTAATAAAAACAGCTGCCTGATGGAGTGATGTCATAAATATCCACAGTACATCTGAACATAATTGCCAAGTATGTAGTTCACTGTAGGCTACATTACTGTCAAAATGACAAAGACGTTGACATCATTGACATCAACTCAGATGTTGGAGTGCAAATCCAAATCCATGTGACAGAGTTTGAAACATGACAATAGTATTTACATAATAGTGCTGTTGTGTTGATGTATGGCTCACATCTCCCCACCAAAAATAAAGCACAGACAGACACACAGAAAGTAAAAAGGTAGCTGTTGTTGCAACATATAGCATGCAGTAAATGCTGACCAGAGACATTCCAGGCGCCTGCCATTCCTGACTGTCTCAACAGTGATGTTCCTCAGCTTTGTGTGCTCATGAGCAACAGTAAGAGGCCTCTGTGATGCAGTGCTATTATCTGGATAACAGATCCAGATCCACAGATGGAGATGGGGCCTTACTGGCAATGGCAAAAACTAGGAAGATGAGGCTCTGGTTGAAGAAAAACAAGTTCAGATGGGGTAAGGCAGGCTTGTTTGTCATTTTTATAGACTGTTGGGTGACATTCTCCCAGACCACACTGCAATGATTCCTCTGTCAGACGTGATGGTGAAAACAGTGTGATCACACCTAATCCTTTGCATTGCCATGGTGTCAGCCCAGACTCTGCTCTGTGGTTCTGTTGGATCCACTGAGTGGGGAAAGAAGTCATCTGTGTCTGCCATATCGCCTGACCATTATCAAGATCTGAAATGATGCACAAGCATTCTTTGGGGAGCATGGTCCTTTATATTTTCATAGCCAACAGTAGGAAGATGACAGGAAACTATGGGAGAAAGACAGATGTGAACAACAATAAAGTATGCAATAAAGGTCTCTGGAAGGGTGTGAACTGAGGGCTTTAAAGTCACTATAGTACTTTAACCCCGAGGTCAGCAGGGCGCTCCTTGGAGAAAGATTTACAACCACCCAGTCCATACTTTTACATTAGCTCAAGTTTTTAGCAGAACATTCAGCACACACATGCAATACTATCATGGCAGTGAACTGCACTGGCTATGCAAATGAAACACATAGTGGCTGTGCATTGTTCAGCTTGCAGCGATACCAAGGGTGTAGGTTTGCTTCAACTTTGGATCTTTTACAGAAGAATGTGATGACCAGAGGTGGGAGTAAGTCACACATGTGCAAGTCATAAGCAAGTCTCAAGTCATAACCTTTATATCTCAAGCAAGTCCCAAGTCACCGTGGTGAAAATCAAGCAAGTCAATTCCCTGATGAAAGTCAGAAGACTCAAAGTCAAGTCATGTGACTTGAGTCATATCAGCTATGAATACAGTCTGCTTTCATTTTGCCACTGTACATTCATCCCATGGACAGTGTATTATAGCCAGAGGGTTGTCAGATCAGAACACTTATCCCCCATATTTCACTCTCTCTCTCTGTCCATTAGCATGGCTTTCTTTTCGCAGAAAACAGTTAACCCTGTGGAGTTTTAATGTAGACTTGAAATGATTAGGGTATGGTAGGGGACATGTCCCTACTGTCCATGCCAAAAATTATGAATTAGGTGTGATTATAGCAACTGACTGGCCTATATCATTAAATATATCTCCCAAATGATATTATAGTCTAACCTCAGGGCACACACACCATCTCCAGTTTATCTGTCTTTTCTCCCTGAATGTCAGAGCAGCCTCACACTGCTGCTGCTGCTGCTGCTGCTGCTGCTGCTGTTGCTGCTGCCACTGCCACTGCTCCGGTCTCCACATTATCACAGTGAGCAGGAAGCCTCTCAGCTCTATCTACTGATTCAGAATGCTCTACACCCACGCACATAAAACAGGGTCTGGATTTTTGATCACAACTTTTGTTTTTTTTCCCCATGTGTTGACATCTTTGATTTGTCATTCTCCATCTTGGATTTCCCTTTGCAACTCTGTAGGCACACACACACACACACATACACAAACTAATACAGTCTGCTGAAGTCAAACCACGCTAGTGCATGCATGGACACGCTTCAAGTCCTCTGAGCAGTGATGAACACTTTTCTAATAGCAGTTTTGATTTTCCTGTGTTTTTCCACATGTGACTATGCGTACATCTTGAGTGGTTAAGGGCTGTGCTACCTGTGTGCGTGTGTGTGTGTGTGTGTGTGTGTGTGTGTGTGTGTAGAGCTGGTGCTGTGACCATGATTGTGCTCATCTCTGTTCTGTAGGCTACTTGCCACTCTCTACTGAATAAAGCAACAGTAAAAGAAAAAAAGGAAAACAAAAAAGCAGTAAGTTTGGAGAATCTATTTTCCCTCAGACACTTTCCCCCTAAAGCAAAAATGCCTTTTTTGCATTTTATTTATTTATTTCTTCATTTTTACAAAAATTGGTTTTAATTTGGTGTCTCTCTAGAAATGTTTTTTTTTTCTTTTTTCCATGCTCAGCTTTGTGTACAACCCTCTCTTAAAACCATTGTTCTACTATCAGTGCCATTTTTTGTATTTTTAATTAACAGTTCCCAGGAACCTTTGGCATTCTCTCATGTCTTTTCTTTCTGGACTTTGTATTTTATCTCCAGGAGACATTTTCTCAGAACATTTCATCCACACTCAAATCATGGTTCTCCATTTTGTATGACTCATTTTAATCAGTCAACTCTTGCACCCTCTCTCACACACACTCACACACTCACACTCACACACACACACACACACACACACACACACACACACACACACACACACACACACACACCTGGTCAGCTGCCTCACCTGCCTGAGCTGACATGGCGTTGTCAAAGACATGAATCTCTTTAGATGAAATATTCTGATAAACTGGCCTCCCTCTGTCATGGGTTGGATTCCTCAGCTGTATGCTTTCCTTTTTCCCCCACCATATATGAAGAGCAGTGTCTTTAAATTCTTTTTTCCAGTGCCCTTCCACATACACACTCAAACATAGGAGCTCATGGGCACATTTGCTCTTGCTTAAACTCTTTAGCTTGATTCTTAGTGCTCAGTGGTCCAAGGTGGACTCTAGAGCAAGTTTTTCTTTCTTGCACTTCTTTCATCTGAAAAATCCCCCACCTGAAAGAGCATGGGATGGTCAAACAGCCTTATTGGCTGTGAAGCTGCAGTGTTGATATACGTCACCAAAGTAAGTAATAGTGATTAGTAAGTAGTGATTAGAGAAGTGGCTGTGATGCCAGTGATATTTCTCTCCACTTGGCTTGGTTGTTGTTGTTGTTAAGGTAACCACAGAAATGAGGTGAATTAGCCACAGGTAATCTGCTGCCAGACGACTGTCAGTTTTTATTTTAACCATTGAATGCGGTGGTCAGTGCCAGCTAAAAGTGAGAAGCCTGGTAATGTCACCTAAATGATTTGCACATTACTTTCAGCAGACAAAAAAGAACAAGGAGGGATTAAGAAAAGATATAAAACAGAGATCATAGCACCATTAGAAGGAGAACTCGGCTAATCTGGCTTCCCACATGGGAACCCGATCCACAATGACTACTGAAACCTGTTTGTATGCATGCTGCGTTCCTCACATCCTTGTGTACTTTGTACTTGAAAGATGAAGCAGTTTATCCACTGAGGGGCACATCAAGGCTGAATCATCTCTTGCCAACATCAGAATATCATCTTACAGAATACAAATTAAACATAATAGTATATAAACATGGCCAGACTCTAAAAAGTGACTGTGTTGTAAATGTTGAGATCATGGAAGAAAAAGCAGCACTGGGGACAAGCTCCTTTATCAGTCAGTGACTCAATTTGTCCCCTGTGGGGCAAATAGTTGTGCACCAGTGGGATGCAGACATTTAGCACACATTAAAGCTGTAGTTGGTAATCCTGTTCAGAAACACTTTTTGTTACACTGGGTGAAATGGTCCTTCCATTCTGAGAGTAGTCAATGCATAATGTGTTCAGAAAAAGGAACGAAAAAAATCCGACCTCTGTGGCAGCTGTAGGCCTGTAAAAACTCTGACCAATCCCTGCCTCTCGGTGCGAGTGGAAAGAACCAATCAGATGCCTTCATTTCTTGTCCTTATATATCACTCTGGTCCTGCCCATGCCCCCCTCTGTCCCTCCCTCCTCTCTGCGTGCACTCATCATGTGTCACTGTTGCTGGAAATATTCAGCACACTCCTCAGCAGAAATACCGAGTTAGCAGGAGAATAAGTTTGCTGAACAATGGCAGAGAAAATGCAGCCAAAAGTACCACTTCCAGTGTTACTTGTAACGGCTCGCCCCGCTAAGAAAAGAAATTCGGAGGCAGAAAAGGCTGCGACGAAAAAGGCTTTGGATAAAGCGAGAGGACAAACCAGAGTCAACCAACATTGCAGCTTTTGAACGGTTTGAACGTTTGCTTTGGGGGGGGATTTTATTTTCATTGAATATGTAATGTTAGCCAATTTAGCTACTTTTGTAGCTCGTATTAGCCCAATGCTAACATTAGCTTCTCTGTTGGTGTACTGCAG
Source organism: Epinephelus fuscoguttatus (assembly GCF_011397635.1). Classification (NCBI taxonomy): domain Eukaryota; kingdom Metazoa; phylum Chordata; class Actinopteri; order Perciformes; family Serranidae; genus Epinephelus; species Epinephelus fuscoguttatus. The sequence goes on along the minus strand of NC_064756.1, from coordinate 45,804,953 downwards.
GATGCGCGTTCAAGTTTGTGGGGGCGGGGCACTGACGGGAGGGGGAGGAGGGTGGTGGAGCTTAGAGGAGGTGCCACTTTCAAATCTTGCTAGCTCTCCAACATTACCAACTATAGCTTTAGACCCAGAGCACGTAATAGAATATGAAGACAACCAAAAAAACGTAACTATGTAACTAGGGTCCAAAATTAACACCCGCCAAGCGCCAAATGCAGATAGATTTTTAGGAAAACATTTATCCACCATACTGGTGGATGAATGTTTTCCTAAAAATAGTCACATTATATTTTAAATGTGTTCAGAGTTTCTACAACATTTTTGTGGTATCTATGGCCGTGCTGCTTCTGTCCTCTGTATCAGTGATGAGTTACACACCCAGACAGTAACGGGGATTTTATGGTTCAAATTCTGAAATCATTGCTTTGAATGGCAAAGCATGTGGATGCAGACCACGTTGCATTAAAGTGCACCTTGTAAACTCAGTAATCCATACTTGAATGGCCATGAAGGTTGTTGTTTTTTTCCCTGCATTTGTCATCACTTTCTTGTTGTTTCGCTACAGTATTTTTGATAATTAGATGCTAAAATCATAACAACCAATTGTTTTCTACATAGGCGTATTTTAAAAATTCCTTTAAAAGATCAAATCAAGTTGTAAACCCCATAATATCCTTGATCAACAGGTTCCCTGATACCTCTGAGACCATTTGGAAGTTGTTCTTCTTCAGCATTTTTAAGTAATAAGAAATTAAATTCAGACCCATGTGCCTAATTTGGCCAGTAAAAACATTCATGTTCGAAATCAACTGAACTATCACTTGCCACTTTCAGCTCCTGCTCACAACGGTTGTTCTGGCTTTTTTCATCTACACATCCCCTTGGCTGAGGGGTCAAAAAGTTAATGTTGTACACTGCACATAACATCTGTTACATAAGTACACACTAAAATTGCACACCATTGTGGAGGAGGAATGTTAAGTCTGTTGGTTTCAGCTGGTGGAAGTGTGAGGAGGGAACAGTCAGAATGGATAGATTCTGCGTTCCTGTTTAACTGTTTGCTATAAAGATCCTGCAGTTAAATGTGCAGTGGTACAGTGACACTGTAACCCTAACTCACTTTTAGAGCACTCACAGCAATGGCTCTTTAAGATGGCAGGACAGCCATCATGTGCACTAACGCAAACTTAAAAGCACACATATCGGAGGCATCAGTGTGGCTTCTGTGAGCAGTCGCACTTCCTTTAACATTTATCTGCCATCCAGGATATTTACACAGGTGTGCTGAATGCATGTTCTTGTTGGTATTTAATAAAGAAGCAGTAGTTAATACAAGCCAAAAATAAGGAAATTTAGGCACCTCCCTCAGGACAGAAGTGTTTTGTGTCAGTGGACTGAACAAATCATTAAAACAATGTGGATGTCAGATGTCAGTGTTACATGTCTGTAAATGTGCAACACCCACAGCAAAGCTGCTTCTGTCAAAGCTCCAGTGTGTAGGATTCAATGGGATTTATTGACAGAAATTAAATATAATAAGTCTGTTTTCTTTTGTGTATTATCACCTGAAAATAAAAATAATCATGTTTTTGTTACCTTAGAATGAGCCGTTTACATCTACATAGGGAGCAGGTCTTTCTATACAGAGATCACCATGTTGCACCACCATGTTTCTACAGTACCCCAGAACGTATGAACCAAACACTGGCTCTAAGTAGGAACATTCACATTTTCTCGTTTACCACTGTAGTTAGAAGCCCCTCCACGAGTAGAACATCAGAAAACCACTGATTTTTTTTTTTTTTTTTTTTTTTTTTTTTTTTAAATTGAAACTGCCTTGTTCAATGTTTTTACCAATTTAACTCAGCTGGTCTGTGTGTTTCAGAGAGGAAGAGACCTCTGGTATAATTCAGCTCCCAGTAAAACCTTCTGAACAACTAACACTTAAGGAATTCTAACCAAGAGAAGTTTCAGCTGGGACAATCCTTACAGCTGGATGCCACTAAATCCTCCTAAATCTTACACACTGGACCTATCACTGCTTGAAGTCGTTCCATTAGCTGTTTGTATTAGAGATGTAACAGTATGAAAATTTCACATCACGGTTATTGTGACCAAAATGATCACGATTATCATTATTATCGCGGTATTGTTGAATTGTGCTCAAAATGTTCAAAAAGTGCTCACACACACTGAAATAATTTAACCAAGTTTTATTTCGAAAAACAAATAAAATAAAGAGCACAATGTACTTTCTGTCTAACAGAAAGTCTAGCATATTTGATTTTCTTTTTGTTGTTAACGATTACTCCCATCACAGCCGTCACGTTGACCAATAGAAAGACAGAGGTAGCTGCTGCCATAGACAACTGTAGGGCATCAACACCCCAGCCTTTTTAATATTTCCTCTAGGGACACTACCACACAGTAAAAAAGGAAACAGCAGAGGCACTTTGTCAACCTGCTGAGGACTGCCATTAGCATCAAGCTAGCAATCAATGTTATTTCTTCATAATGGAGACAGACATAAAGTAAGTAATTATAAAGTAAATTTCCATTTTCTAAATAGGCTTTTATTGTGAAACATTTGTAGGAACTTGTTGTGGAGGATTCGGTGACTTGTATGTTTGCGTACGGTACTTCAAATGTAGCTCCTGCCATCTGCTGGCGCTTTTTAGGTCACTATAACTAGGGCTGTAGTCAACCACAGAAAATCCTGGTCGACTAAAGTCCCACATAATCTTCAACTAATCGATTAGTTGTGGGGAGAAAAAAAATCTTTATTTTTATATTTTTACTTCTGCGGTGGTGTGTCTGTGTCGCTCTGCAGTTACACCTCCAAAACACTAGTCAGTGGTGGAGGACTGTGTTAAGTGCTGTAAAATTTAGTTCAAATCAAAATTTATTTATATAGTTGATTCAAAACACACATTAAACATGGCTTAATAGACAGTTTCAAACACAAGTACGCAAATCAGCTTCACTATAAAGACAAACACTTGTCTTTATCTGGACACATTTCCCCCACCAATACAACATGCTAACGTTATTAGCACAAGTCTATGGGATTTTACATTGTATAAATTAGCCCAGCATCTAGTGATCTGTTCCTCTTCTCATATGAAACCAGGGACAACAGCAACATATACCAAAGGTAACGGTATATAATTTGGCCCCATTACAACACACAAGGTTCACCGACAAAACAACTGTCTTATACTAAACACATTTTCCAGCAAATACAACATGCTAACGTTATTAGCACAAGCCTATGGCATTTTACATTGTATACATTAGATCAGATACATTGTATACATTAGATCAGATAAATGAGGACGGGACAAAACGCGAGTGAATATCGGCGTTGCTTATTCCAGGTGGGAAGAACTCCTGAAGGAGAAGGATTTCACAAGGGATGTGGAGGTTGCCTGCTTTCTGCTAGGCAGGTAATTCAGTCTGATATTTTAAAATCATTTTGGCTTCATGTTTGCAACTACTTTTCCCTCTTGTCTAAGTTCGAGTGACAGCTACGTTTACGTGCTAACGTTATCCTAGCCTTGGCTAATGTTATCCCAGAGCTACAGCTAAATGGTGAGCCTAGCCTACAGCCTAATCTGTTGATTCCTCTCGTGCTGCTGCAGAGGCTGCCATCCTCTCCTCCTCCTCCTCTTCCCTCTGGGTAGCCGAGACACACCTCTTTGCCTGGCCGTTCCTGCACCGCCACCTTCTCCTAACATAAATCTCACAGATAACCTATATCTCACTGGTAAGCTATAACATATCGTAACATGGTTTAGATTACTAAATAAATATTCACCTCGTCGCTAGATACTCCTGAAAAACTCGAAAAACTCTGCTGTTTGCGCAAGGCTTTTTGTCCTACGAGGCCACCGTCACTTACCCGATGGGAGGGGTGAGTGAGTGAGCGCAAGTGAGCGCTGAAATCTAGAATTTGACCGCTAGTGTCACTGTTACTCACCATTTTTACACACTGAGGCTTTTAAGTTAACAAATAATGTAACATCTCACAAAAGATAGATTGCTGCTAAATTCATTTTCTAGATCAAAGTATTGCCAAACTGCGCTGGTTTTGCCAGAGAACATCTCTCTAGTTTCCCACTGTGCTGTTTTAAAACTCCAGTCTACTCGAGCATTACCACGGGGAGGGGGACTGATGTTTGATGGCTCTATAGCACCCACTAGTGGCGGCCGGCTGCATGACAGTTAAGCGACCTTGTACATGAATAAAACACAAATAGGTTTCGCCGACTAATATCTCTGGTGCCAACTAGTAAGGGGGCGGACGTTTAATCATTTACACGTCTAATTGCGTGCATCCCTAGGTCAGTTCGGTATACATTTTTTCCGTTTCCTCTGTGAAAAATTGGATAGTAACAATGGAACCGTTCCGTACCATCCCAATTTTTGGTCCCCCTTCTCTGGGGGTATCTGAAACACAGATCTGGTACTAAAAGGTGGAGCTGTGAACACTGCAGTACGTTGCTTGGTCAATAGCTGATACACTTTGCGCCGTGCGGTATGAATGTGAACATATGCATTCAGGCTCAACATATTGTATTAACTTCCTGAAGCCTTTACCTTCAACAAAGTTAAGTGGAAGCATATCATGCAAGGTAATTGTTGTGATGAGCTGCATTATCTTCTCAGACCAAGCAGAATGACAGCAAACGATGTCAATTTGGTCTGTGTGTGGCTAGCAGCGGCTGTTGGTCCTTGCAGGTAAATATCCAAATGCTTGAGTTGAATGTGGTTGCGCATTGCTACAGTCAAGTGATTATATTCTAGTTTTTTCTGACTACTTTTTCAGCCTACATTATTTTCATTTTCTAGGTGAAAGTACTGCCAAACCGCTCTCCAATTTTCCACCGTGCTGTTTTAAAACTCTGGACTACTCGAGCATTACCTTGGGGAGGGGGATTGCTGTCTGACGGCTCTGTAGCAGGCTGCTGCATGACAGTTAAGCGGCTTTGTACATGAATAAAACATTAATTAGTCCAACCAACTAATATTTCTTGTGCCGACTAGCAATGGGGCGCATCCCTAGGTTATAACGTGGAAAGTTTTGTTAGTAGACTGTAACTATAAAATGAAAGGATGTTTTGCTGCCTCTCGCAACAGCTGGAGTTTGAGAAAAAAATTAATTAATTCACTGGGATGACTGCCAGCCACTTTTAGGTGGAACATTAACTTGTAATGTTACTCAGTGCATGAGTTGACGACATGAATCAATCAACACACATTAAATTTTACTGTGACAACTTTGACCAGTACTTTAGTTTTTATATGACATACACTTTTAGTAATGAGTGGATTTTTATACTTAAACATATTTATTTACATATACACATACAGTACAGGCCAAAAGTTTGGACACACCTTCTCATTCAATGCGTTTTCTTTATTTTCATGACTATTTACATTGTAGATTCTCACTGAAGGCATCAAAACTATGAATGAACACATGTGGAGTTATGTACTTAACAAAAAAAGGTGAAATAACCGAAAACATGTTTTATATTCTAGTTTCTTCAAAATAGCCACCCTTTGCTCTGATTACTGCTTTGCACACTCTTGGCATTCTCTCGATGAGCTTCAAGAGGTAGTCACCCGAAATGGTTTCCACTTCACAGGTGTGCCTTATCAGGGTTAATTAGTGGAATTTCTTGCTTTATCAATGGGGTTGGGACCATCAGTTGTGTTGTGCAGAAGTCAGGTTAATACACAGCCGACAGCCCTATTGGACAACTGTTAAAATTCATATTATGGCAAGAACCAATCAGCTAACTAAAGAAAAACGAGTGGCCATCATTACTTTAAGAAATGAAGGTCAGTCAGTCCGGAAAATTGCAAAAACTTGAAATGTGTCCCCAAGTGGAGTCGCAAAAACCATCAAGCGCTACAACGAAACTGGCACACATGAGGACCGACCCAGGAAAGGAAGACCAAGAGTCACCTCTGCTTCTGAGGATAAGTTCATCCAAGTCACCAGCCTCAGAAATCGCAAGTTAACAGCAGCTCAGATCAGAGACCAGATGAATGCCACACAGAGTCCTAGCACTGTTAAGAGGAGACTGCGCGAATCAGGCCTTCATGGTCAAATAGCTGCTAGGAAAGCACTGCTAAGGAGAGGCAACAAGCAGAAGAGATTTGTTTGGGCCAAGAAACACAAGGAATGGACATTAGACCAGTGGAAATCTGTGCTTTGGTCTGATGAGTCCAAATTTGAGATCTTTGGTTCCAACCGCCGTGTCTTGTGAGACGCAGAAAAGGCGAACAGATGGATTCCACATGCCTGGTTCCCACTGTGAAGCATGGAGGAGGAGGTGTGATGGTGTGGGGGTGTTTTGCTGGTGACACTGTTGGGGATTTATTCAAAATTCAAGGCACACTGAACCAGCATGGCTACCACAGCATCCTGCAGCAACATGCCATCCCATCCGGTTTGCGTTTAGTTGGACGATCATTTATTTTTCAACAGGACAATGACCCCAAACACACCTCCAGGCTGTGTAAGGGCTATTTGACTAAGAAGGAGAGTGATGGAGTGCTGCGGCAGATGACCTGGCCTCCACAGTCACCGGACCTGAACCCAATGGAGATGGTTTGGGGTGAGCTGGACCGCAGAGTGAAGGCAAAGGGGCCAACAAGTGCTAAACACCTCTGGGAACTCCTTCAAGACTGTTGGAAAACCATTTCAGGTGACTACCTCTTGAAGCTCATGGAGAGAATGCCAAGAGTGTGCAAAGCAGTAATCAGAGCAAAGGGTGGCTATTTTGAAGAAACTAGAATATAAAACATGTTTTCAGTTATTTCACCTGTTTTTGTTAAGTACATAACTCCACATGTGTTCATTCATAGTTTTGATGCCTTCAGTGAGAATCTACAATGTAAATAGTCATGAAAATAAAGAAAACACATTGAATGAGAAGGTGTGTCCAAACTTTTGGCCTGTACTGTATATATATATATATATATATATATATGTAATTAGGGTTGGGAACGATTAACCGATTAACCTTAGATGAATCGATTGTAGAGTCATGGATTTGGGTATCGCGAGTCTAGCAATCAGTTGACTGGCTTTAACAGTTTGCATCTCTAAAACAACGCGAGAGCTGGCGGCATGCTCCGGACTGTAGCAGGCATTACTGACAACGATAATGGATGTAAACATCAGCGCCAGCTTGACCGGTGGAGATGAGGAACAGAAGCCAATGCTGGTTGGATAAACCAGGGAGCAGCCAAGCTGCAGCAGAAACTAAAGGCGAATCCTGCCGGTTGTGGGTTGAACGGGGGGTCACAGACACAGACATAAATGCATATTCCTGTCAAATACGGCGGCCATAGTGCTCCGCCGCGCAAGATAATGACTTACCGGTGACCGAGAAGCCCGGTCCAAGAAGTCTTCGTCGGTGTTATGACTGTCCAGAAATACCTGAACAGCTGAGCCATAGCAGCACACAGGTATGTGCCGTGTCAGAGGTGAAAAGAGCCGTTCACATTTCCACAAACCTCAGCGCACTTCAGGGACTGTTCTTTACTTGTCAGGGGAGGAGGGTGGCTGGTTGATTTTGATTTTGATTTTGATTTTATTTGTTTATTTTATTTTGATCCCCCCTATGTTAATCACTTATTGATGCTGTTTTTGAAGTATGAATAAGTCAATAAGTAATTTATTCCATTGAAATATCAGCGATGTATTATAGAAAAATGATTTATCTTTTTATAAATGACAAACACAGAGTGTAACAAACACAGAGAAATAGTCTGACATGCTGTCTGTGATAAGCTGCTAGTCATCACAGTCCATGATATCAACTATTAACAGGAGATGTCAGATTCTGCCCCTACATTGCATGTTATTATTTTATTCTGCTTTATGTTTATAATGTACAGCGTTATAATAAACTTTATTCCAGACTCAAGTCCATGTAAGATACATACAAAAACACAGACAATACCATAAAAACAACACAACAAGTAGGTTTAAAACACTTAAATAAAATTAAAGTTCACTTCACTTAAAGTTTAAAACTTCTTCTCATTTTTATATTGATCCCATCCAACAAAATGATGTTCATTCAGCAAGTCTTTTTTTGGTCCATGTCTAAAAATAAATACATTTGACATGTGATTTTGTTGTTGTTTGTCTTTTTATTTTATTTTTGCCAGTGCCATGCAGCAACAATGCTTGGGGATGTTGTCTTTTACAAATTTGAAAATACTGTAAGAATGTCACTTTTATAGAATTGGCTTCTTTATTTTATAATGTATGATTAATGTCTACATCAACAAATGTTAACCGTAGAATCGTATCGAATTGTTTTGCATTAAAAATATATCGTTTTTGAATCGTATCATAACCCATGTATCTAGATACATATCAAATCGTCTATTCGTCTATCACAGAGATTCCCAACCTTAATATATACATATATATGTGTGTGTGTGTGTGTGTGTGTGTGTATACATATATATATATATATATATATATATATATATGTATATATGTATAGATTGATAGATATTTAGACTTTCATCTGTATCAACAGTGATGAGAACATTTTATGAGTGCTGGAAGGGGCTGTGAATGAAAACAACCCCGCCCACATGAAAGAGTACTGAGGTTGTGTGTACATACACACATACATCTCATTCATATCTCAAAAGCAATTAGCCTTGAGGGAATTTCTTCGAGGTGCACAAATGTCCACTTAGAATGTCCGCTTAGACTGAAAGATGAACTTGCAGGTTTTGGTCTTCGAAGGTCAGAGGTCAGTGTTACTGTGACCTCGCTCTTCTCAGTCTCATGAACAGGATCCTTCAAAAACACCTTCAGTGAATTTATTTAAATTTGGCACAAATGTCCACTTGGACTCAGAAATGAACTCATGAGCTTTGGTGGTCGAAGGTCAAAGGTAAAGGTCACTGTGACCTCAATAAACACAAAGAATTCAAGAATTCATGCGCTAATTATGACAAAAGTTTTGCACAAATGTCTAATAGGATAAAATAATGAAAGTGATTAATTTTTTTTTATATCCAGAAGGTCAAAGATCAACTTCACTGTGACATCATGATGTTTTCTGGTCATTACTCAAGGTCATATCTCAGGAACAGAAGGGGAAATATTTGGCCAAATGTCTAAATTGGTATCATTAATCTTGAGTGTGCACAATGAAACTGTGCTGATTGTATACAGTTGCATGCAAAAGTTGAGGCACCCCTGGTCAAAATTCTGTTTACTGTGTATAGCCAAGCAAATAAAAGATGACCTGATTTCCAAAAGGTATGAAGTTAAAGATGTCACATTTGTTCAATATTTTAAGTAGAATACATTTTCATTTCAATCTTAAACAGTTTTGAAATAACAAAAAATGAAAAGGGCCTGAAGCAAAAGTTTGGGCACCCTGCATGGTCAGTAGTGCCCCCTTTGGCAAGTCTCACTGCTTCTAAATGTTTTTGGTATTCAGCTAGGAGTCTTTTAATTGTTGCTTGGATAATTTTACCCATTCTTCCTGCAAAAGGCTTCTAGCTTTGTAAGATTCTTGGGCTGTCTTGCATGCACTGCTCTTTTCAATTCAGTTCAATTCAATTTTATTTATAAAGCCCAATATCACAAATCACAGTTTGCCTCACAGGGCTTTACAGCATACAACATCCCTCTGTCCTTTGGACCCTCACAGCGGATAAGGAAAAACTCCCCAAAAAAACCCCTTTAACGGGGGGAAAAAAATGGTAGAACCCTCAGGAAGAGCAACTGAGGAGGGATCCCTCTTCCAGGACGGACAGACGTGCAATAGATGTTAACTTGATCTGTCCAGAAGACTTGTTTTCAGGCTTGTTCAGATGTTCCTTTGCAAACCTCTGACACTAAATTTTGTGGTGAGGATGCAGGACAGGTTTGACACCTCGCACTAAGGAAACAGCTACCGCAAAACACTGTGCTATCTTGTTACAGTCTTCTCCTGCTTCATGGGCGTCAGTTATTTTAGTTTTCAGAGTGCTAGGCAGCTGTTCAGAGAAGCCCATGCCTGGACAAGGTTTCAGGAAGCAGAATATTTATAAAGCTTTGAACTTTGCATCAGTTAGCCTTTCCTAATAATAGGGACGTCCCGATCACATTTTTTTTCTTCCGATCCCATACGAGTCCTTTATTTTGAAACCAAGTCCGATACCGAGTCCAATCCGATACTTTGCAAAGCATTAAGAAAGAACAAAAAAAGAATGCATCTGAGTTGTCCCATAAGGTTTGTTTTTTATTTAAATAGTATCCAAAAAGTTTATCAGTGGTTCAACAGTAAAAAAAATTTCAAATACAACAGTAATCAGTTTCAAGAAAGTATATATTTTTATTTTTTTTGAGGGAATGGAGTAACTAATAATGTAACTGATTACTTGTGAAATAAAGTAAACATCAGAACTGTGATTACTTTGTAAAGGAGTAAAAAGTAATTTAATTAATCTTAACTAGTAACTTGCCCAACACTGGTTATAATTTAGTATAATGGTATAATAATAATTCAGTACACCCAGAAATAATATGCAATATGCAATTGCGTGTACAACTCAGATCTCCATCAGAAGTGCCTTAAAAGATTAACAGACCTCTGTTATTGTATGAATGATAAATAAAGCTGAATTGACTGACTCCTCACCAGATATTAAAGATTACAAAAACATAAAACACAAGGATTACTGTGGGGACAGATTAAACATTTTAAACTGAGCATGTATAAATATATAAAAATGTACAAAAAACAATCAATAAGAAATAAAAAGTAAGAGATAAGTTTTTTTCTTCCCATTTTTAATGGAAATCCCATTCCTCGATCTTCCTTCTCTTTGAAAGCTTCTCAATGATTGCGAAGTTGATATTATACTTCAAATTGCATTTAAAAATGTAATTATCCACGCTTACCTTTGATCATAAACTGGACCAGAGAGGTAGGCCTGCTCAGCCTCCTGTGAGGACAGCCCCTTTTGCTCAGTTGGTCCATATATGAGTGCCTACCGCCAGAATGTACACATACACACACACACACACACACACACACACACGCACACACACATTATACTTAACGCCTCAAAAAAGGTTTGGAAACATTATTTCAGTCAATTATGTCTCCCCTTTAATGATACCAAATGGTGTTGTATTTTATGTTGTTGGAAAGCCTGATTAGTCACCTTTACAACGAGGTACAACTTGTAAGGATCATGCATTAGTGGAATTAGCAACACAGCTAAATATGTGGGTAACGCCCCAAAACAATGTGCCAAAATCCCCTGCAACATTCTCCTGTTGGTATTCACTCTTGTTCTGAGCTTCAAGTGCTGCTACTGTAGGTGTGTGTCAGTCACAGGTGTATGGCACCTGATTGGAGTCCAAACCTCAGCCCAGTTGGACACTTGTGGGATCAGCTTGGGCATGCTGTACGTGCTAGAGTGACCAACACAACCACGCTGATTGACCTTTAACAACTCCTGGTTGAGGAATGGGATGCCATCCCACAGCAAAATGTGACCAGCATGAGGAGGAGGTGCCAAGCTGTTGTGGCTGCGTATGGCTCTTCCACACGCTACTGAGGTCCCTGACAGTGTCATATAAGAAGTCTACTTCATCGGTAAAGCTCAGTGTTGGTGGTGTTTTCTCCAACATGCCCTTAAGACAGGCAAACAGGGTGTCCTGCTGCTCTTCCCTGTCAAGGTACACAGGCACCTTGTATGAGGGTTTCTGAGGAAACCACTTTGATGGCTTTCCATTAAGCACATCCTGTAAATAAACCAAAGGACAGAAATAATTATGTTATTATCGTATGTATAACATCCTAACAATGGCAGAGGGTGAATCAATTCAGTTATTTAGTATGTGAAATGTCATAGCTGTCAAAGTACCACCAAATGCTGCGCTGCTCCCTGTGACTGTATGATGAAGTCCACAAGTCTTTTTTTCATTTTGGGTACGGTCACTGACTGCCTGCATGTGAGCGGGAACATCTTCAGTTGGGGCTATCCGTTTTGGCGCTCTGTACACTGTCTGAAGAGTTCCCTGGAGCAAGTTTCTGGCCTCACTACTCCAGAAGGCAAATCTCTGGCCATGTCTTAATAACAACATTGAAATATATTATTACATGCGGAAAAGGACAAGTTACATGTGCACAACTGTCATTCCTAAACACTGCCAACAGAGACAGCCATCAAGACCTCCAGATCTGTCAGGAAAATGTCAGTATTGTGCATATCTGGTATTACTGCATAGACAGACATATGGTAACTTTATTAGCATTTTCTGAAAGACGTTTCCAAATCTTACGTTCATGGACAACTGCACGAGTGGAGTGGCTGTCCGGATGAGCCTGTGCTTTACTCAACTTTGTGGGATGATAAACTGTTGAGCTGCAGAACGGACATTGAAATTTGTTGCAGCATGTGCTGCATCTTTTAATGTCTGGCAGTGATCGGCTGCTTTGTATTGAAATAAGCATCCTAAAAAAGAAATAATATAGTTAGTCCAATCCAGAATCAACCCTACATCTGTTTTACAAACCAGCAGATTGTAGTAGCTTCTGTAACGAGGAGCGCTGCAGTACCATGAAAACATCCTCAATCAAAGTATATCCTGGTAAAACACTGGCAGTATGGAGTTAAGAAAGTGTGTCTGCAAAAACCTATATAATTAAACCTTAAAACTTGTGATGTTTCTCTAAGTAACAGAATAGACCCACTGGCTATATAGGATTTTTATTTATTTATTTATTTATTTTATTTTTATTTTTTAAAAACACACATTAGCATGTAACATTGTAGCATCTGTGTAAGCCAGCATGCTAACAAGCTCACGCCATTGCAGCAAACTATCATAAAAGTGGCATACTCAGCCGACTTTACAAAGGGTAAACTTATCGATTAGTGCATAATGAAGCCAGCCCATGGTAACTCACAGATCCATTTAAAGACAAAGTAGCCAATTTTTAACAAACAATTACAACTGTACTCCCTTTCTGTCGTCTTGTCCTCTGTAACGTTACTCTTTCTAACTGTAGAGACTCACTTTTTCTCATCTCATCCTCTCTAGTCCTTCTAACCGAGGGTGGCGCTGTGACGAAAATTGAAGGGTCCTGAAACTGCGGTCCTGAAACTGCAGCCTCCGGTAGTGCAGCTTTACCCTACCCGTTTGCTCTGACTCAGTTCAGTTTCAAAACAATAAATCAACCCAGCCTGAAGGTTCCAGATAAGGAATAATGAAACAGGAAGTAACCCCCAGCTTTTGCCAACTCACGGGACCGTGGGTGAATGCCGTAACGCTCCAGCGTTGTTTCGGGCGTGGAGGCTCCGTAGAATCCCTTGATATCCGTGGCGGAATCTCTGAGGTGAGGTCGATGGCCGGATGGATGATATTCCACAGGGAAGCACACCTATTTTGCGGACTTTGAGCGGTGTAAAATGCCATGGTAGGCCGAATACACAAAGTACTTCAGGCTTATTTCTCGTTCATCGGCGTCTCTCGCCATACTGCCAGGAGCGGCATAATGGAGGGCCCAATCTACCTGGGCTCTGCTGATAGAGCCATCCCACTGGCCGATAGCACCAGTGGGTGTGTCTGGAGGTACCTCAGTGTCTGGAGGTGAGCAAGCCATTAGCTGACTGTCTTATAAAAAAATATATATATTTATAAAATATACAGGATTGCCACACTTTATACATTGGAAAGCAGAGGCAACAATGAACAACATAGATGGGAAAACCTGGCCATTTTTAATGTTTTGATTCCTCCGATCTTTTATTACCGATTCTGATTTTGTAAAAATAACGTGATCGGCGGCGATCCTCGGATTGGGACATCCCTACCAGACGTTGTGCTAGACTTTTTCGTCGCCGGTCATTTTGACCGACAGGGTCATAAAAATTTGGTCAAAATCTATTTTTACCGGTCATTTTAATTTTCGTTTTTAAATGATAATAAAGATATTCAAGGACATTTAGTTTTCATTCGTTCGTTTTTTAATAAATCCAACAAGCAAGTTATAAAGTGTGCATTAATAAGGACATGAACGAAAAGATTAACAGACATCCACACGCCCGTTCCATTAGGGTTCTTATGTCAACAACACTACATGAAGCAGATGAATGACTTTTTCTCTGCAGTGTGAAAATGGCAGCCACTTAAACCACTGACTGTGCATAATATATTAACAAAGCAATTTAAACAAATACAAAGAAAATCTGAACAAAAAAAAGAAGTCAGCTGACTTGAACATAGTTCACCTGCGGCCTGAACTCTCAGTCTTACATCTTCCTCCTCTTGCGAATGGACTGGAACTCTGTGCCGGCTTGTGTGTAATCAAAAGCATCAAGGGAGGTTGCTGTGGAGGCGATTGTCATTAAGTTTTGTACTTTTGCCTCGGACAGACGACTTCTTGTGGCTGTTTTGATGTTGTTCTGAAGGCTGCCACACTGGAAACTGGAATTACCAGCGCCACTTCAGCCACAGTTTTAAAGTCGGGGAACATTTCTCCCAGAGAAGTTATCAGAAGTTGGCAAGACTCTCTGAATGAGGAGTTTCCTGATCCTGCAAGCACTCGCTTCACTGAGAGGAAATCCGGCAGCATGCGCTCCTTCTGCACCAGTGGTTCAGCTGCACCGGTGTGTGAGCCGTAGTGGTCACAGACGCGCTCCAAAGCCTCCAGTCCATAGCTCTTCAGCGCGCGTCCAGGTCAGAGATGATGCTCAAATGGGAATCTTTTTTTGATCGATTTAGTCACCTCCGTGATGTACTCTGTGTGTAAAGTTGAAAATGTCGGCGCGTCTGCCCGTGTTAGTGTGATGCCACAGAACTTGCCATCTTGTGATGCCTCGTTGAATTTTTTTCTCTGCCTCACCTGGCCCATTCATCAAGTCTTCCAGACAGTCCAGAGTCATGTTCACGACAGGTGAGATGGACGAGATGTTTACATCTTCTTTTTGAAAGGTGAGGTTCATGCAGTTCACCACGGCCAAAACGTCAGTCAGCAAGTGAGTCAAAGCAGGGAACGTGTATGTTTGAAGGTGCTTTCTGATACCCTTAGCTACCGGGCAGTTTTTTGCAGTTTCCTCCTCCTCCAACTCCAACACCAGAGCAGCCCAGTTGGCACGTATGCCCTTAACTGCCCTCTCCAGTGACAGCCAGCGTGTAGCCGATGGTTGTTTTAGGCTCAGCATGTCTTGTTCCTTGTTACTTCATGTCTGTTCATTTCTTTTTGAAGTTCATTTAGTCGGTATGTTCGAATGGGGGAATTCTTGTATTATGTGTATATGTTATTAACAGTGGTGACATATGTGCTTGCTCGATGCACAGCAGTGGAGGCATCGCACGCAGTGAGCGCTGTCCTGTGTGCGCTGCAGTGAATGTTTACAAGGAAGGGAGAGTCATTCTGACACAACAGCTGTGCAACTCCGGCCTTTCGACCCATCACATTCGCTCCATCACTTCCAAGTCCAACAACCTGAGCCATAGCGACCCCACGGCCCGATAGCACCTCTTTTATTTTTGCTGTGATGCATTCAGCAGTGCCAGAGGGTATTCGGGCGCCGGTGACTTAGTGGTAGAGCAGGCGCCCCATGTACAAGGCTGTTGCCGCAGCGGCCCGGGTTCGACTCCAGCCTGTGGCCCTTTGCTGCATGTCACTCCCTTTCTCTCTCTCTCCCCTCTTCACGCTTGTGGGGGCGGCAGTAGCTCAGTCCATAGGGACTTGGGTTGGGAACCGGAGGGTCGCCTGTTCAAGTCCCCGTCCGGACCAAAAATATGGAGCGTGGACTGGTAGCTGGAGAGGTGCCAGTTCACCTCCTGTGCATGTGTGTGTTGTCGGACCTGTGTGTAATTAACAACAGAGTGAAAAATTGAATTTCTCCCTCGGGGATTAATAAAGTGTATAAAATTAAATAAAAAAAAAAAAATATTGCGTAATTGCCGATGAACGCAGTTTCAGGCTTCCCTTTGTGTTGAAGTGTCAGATATGTGATCAGCATTTTCTCCACCGTGATAATAGTGGTTTCATTTACTATTATTCCCACATATCTGCTGTTGGCGATGCGCTCATCAATAGTGCTGGTTACTGTCTTTGATAACGCCTCTTCCATCTGACTGACTGTCTCATGGTGGGTGTACGTGTGTGCACTGTTAAGGTTTGGTCAGCCGGCAGACTGTAAGAGGTTTATCAGGTCAGGATACAGGTGGCTTGAGGTGTTTGTTTTAGCCATGTGTAGCACAACCTTAAGTTGTGTTTTTAATGCCTCGTTGCAGGTAGCCTGTGATTTCTCCACATGTTTAATCATAGCCACAAGGACCCTTGAAGCCTCGATGTGGCTGTGGCTACTTTGGTGTTCAGTTAATGCTGATTTCTGCATGTTCATGCATGGCTTGGCTTTTTTACACACGTCGCAGAACATTTTTCCATCCTCCCTCCTCAGCCACATGAACTCCTGCTCCCACTGAACTCTGTACTCCCTCCTGACCTCCTTGCTGCCGCTTGCTCGCTCTGTAGATGACAAGGGCTGATTAATTGTTTGTTCTTCATCCTCCAATGCATCAGTGCCTCTTTTTTCACCTCTTTTATCACCGTTATTGGGCTTTTGGAAAAAATTTCGGACACTCAGCTGCCGTGACATTTTGCTCAGTGACCGGCCCACTTTGATTTTGCTGTGTGAAGCCAACGAGGTGGTTTTGCATCAAGACTAAACAATAGCTAATTAATGTACGCCCTCCGCCGCCAAGTGGGCAGGGGTGGTAATTGCAACCGGTCAAAATGACCGACGGCCTTCAGATTTTCCGGTCATTGTTGTAAAAAAAACGGTCAATGACCGAGAATATCCGGTTAACGCGACCCCTGATCCCTACCTAATAATGACTGTGAACAAGCCATAACCCTAACATGGTAATTAAGGTCTGACACCCCGGTAGAAGATGTCTGAGAGCTTAAATGTCTTGGGGTGTCCAGACTTGTACATGGCGCTTCTTTCTTTTTTTTTTTCACCTTGAAATTGTACAGAACAAAAAGAATACACTGATCTTGCTTGAAATGTTGAAAACCATGTTTCAGCTTTAACTTCATGCCTTTAGGAGATGAGTTCTACTGACTACTCACAGTAACAGAAATAATGACCATGGGTGCAGGGCTCCAGACTGTGACCAAATGGTCATTAATGGAAGTCAATTGGCCATTTTTGAAGTCATAGCAAAAATGTTTTACAACTACTCGCTTGTGTGCAACCAGGCTTTTTTGTTTGTTTGTTTGTTTTTCATGTTGTCAAACGAGGGAGCGAGTCCACCAGTGTAGGCCAATGTGTGAGGGAGGGGGAAAGTCCTAGAGTGAGTTATTAGTTTTGTTAGCTTGTTTGAGATGACCTGCACCTTGCCTGGAAAGTGGACGAGAGCAGGCGGCTGCAGCAGGAGGCAGTGACAACAAGCCACGGCCAGGTTGGAGGCTGAATCCAAATATCCACCCTCTGGATTTGCAGTCTTAGTCCTCATGGTCTTCAGTTGTTCATAGTGTGACATATTTACTGTCATCATGTCAAGTCTGCGAGGGCAGGGAGTGCAAGCGGCTGATAGACAGCCTTTGAGACCGTTTTACTCGTTGTCATGGAAACGGTCAACTATTGCTGCTGTCACATTCATGTCTTATAGTTGATGAATAGTGCCTACTCATCTGCTCCTGTAAATAACAAGATATAGATTTCATGTATAGCCTTATTGTGACTATGTGAAATGTGTACATCTCTATATAACAGGCCATACGCCTTCAAAAACTGAAATGTTTGTAAATAAGGACAGGACTATGAATTGGGCATCACTTACATACATTACAATCATTAAAATATTATCAGACTCATATCAGTTTGTTCTCAATTTCACATTATTTTTATTATGATGGATTAATTTATTAAAATGCATTATAGGCTTTCTGTAATTTATGTTCATGGTTCAACCTCCATTTTACATGAATTCTCATATAAATCAGCATCATATCAGTTTGCTGCTGCAAAACAGCTGAGCAGACCTGTCGCCTCAACTATGCTAATATAATGTTAATATACTGTAGACCACATGTAGTTTATGATACAGATAAAATGGACAAAAATGTGAATAATTGCATTGCAGGACAATTTAAGGTGTGCCCCTAAATTTTCTGCTTGTGCTCCTAAAATTTTCAGTTAAGGGCTACAGTGCTCCTACTTAAAAAAAAAGTTAATCTGGAGTCCTGGGGTGCCCAAACTTTTGCATAACACGAAGATCTTCTGTGCTGCTGGGTTGAGGATGTGTGTAAAGCATCCACGCTTGAGTATATGTAGCCTCTTTTCAGCAACATCTATATTTGAAATATTGTCAGTTGTCGTGGCTACATGAATCTGGTCAGACATGGACATAAACTTACTGCCGCTTGACTGGTTTGTAGAAGCATACAACTGTGTGGCAATAATTCTAGTCTTACCATGAAAACAAAAGTGATAAATACCAGCTGCAGGTGACGTGTGGTGGAAAAAGCAGCTGCCAACGGGTTTACACTCACAGCCTAAGATAAAAAAGCGGTTACCAGAATTACAGAAATAAAACTGGCAGTCCATAATAGAAACAGCTGAAGTGTATGGTGATGGTTTTTATATATATTGCCAATGAGATGGTAGTTTTTGACACAGAGGACATTAAAGTCTTTTAGGAATGTAGTCCATACTCTGGACAGACTAACTATTTGTTCTTTATTTGAGCTGACTACAGGTTGAAGCTGAAGCTGTTAGTGATTATGTCAATCGTTAAGTCATGTGAAATATTGAGGTTAGAGGCAGCAGGAGATGAGTTTGAGACCATGGAAGTCATGGATAATGTCAAGAGTCAGGTTTGCAGTCAGAACTGTCACAAAGTCAGTTATGTGTCCAATTCTTTCCTTAAGGCCTCATTTTTGTGTCAAGCTGTTCTGTCTACTTTTAGTATTTAAGACATAGCTTAGCTGTAAATATTTCCTTTTGGATCTTGAAGTGATTCATGATTTCCCCCTATGTTCACAGTGGAAATGTTCTAAAAGCAGTACTGTTTGATTTTGGCTGTAAAATACCCATACAGTTGTGCTACTCAGTGCACCTTGAGTCTCACACAGGTCTCCTTAAACTGCATCATAGCAGCACTTGACTGACATGTACAACCTAAAGGAGAAATTTGCAACATTTTAAGTGGATATTCAGTGCCATAAAATTTGGTGAATACATTCAAAGTCCCCTGACAGGATGAATTTTAATAACTTTGGTGATCCCTTGGCTTTTCATCTAGCACCATCATCAACATGTTTATGACCAAATACCTACAAAACTTCTGAGGTCTTTGACTGTTATTGACCTGATATTAGTAAAAGCTGTTCTACGCCTTGAATTCGTCTACTTAGCCCACTTTAATTGACTCACATGAAGTGACACAATGAGTGTTAGGAGCATACTAAGTATATACAAGTGGACGGAGGACAAGCAGAGTCAGTTTTGAGAAGCTTTTGTAGTCAAACAGTGGCCACAGTGATGTGCCTTTGTTGTAACCAATGTAAATATTACTTACTGTACAGAATAGATGGCAGCACATTTTATTTCTTTTCTTTCAAGCCTTCTGAACCTTGTATTAAAGAATAATTGCAATTTATTACCTCATGGGTCTTAATCTTGTGGTTTTGGCCGTCATCTCTGTGAAGTGACTGATTGGTAAGATTGGTGAGATCTGGTAATGTAGTGACATTTGCTACAAGTCCAACAGGGCCGTAATAGTGTTCAGAGCCCTGTTTCAGAGGGTGGATTTAGTGAAAACTCTGGGTTAGTAAACCTTGAGATGAGGAAAACTCTGGGTGTTTACTTCCAGAAAGAGGCAACTCAAACTCTGGCTCAGTAAGGATTATCTCAAGTTGCCGCTTTCATGCCTGTCAGTCATTTCTTTGGACAGCAGTTTCTGCCCTCACATTTGAGTTTTATACAGCGCCAGGTCCCACTCAGCTCAGAATCAAACCTCCGCATGCCTACTATTTTTATCACACTGCAGACATCTGTCAGTCTGTTACAGCAGGTCACTCGTGGGTTTATTACACATACTGTCATAGCAGTCTGACTTGTAAAAATGAATATGAAGCTTTAGACATGTCTGATCAATGAAGAATTATATCAGTCATGATGTGATTACCTTAAAACTTCAATCAACAGCCCAGTCCCAATTAAACGCCCAGTCCCTTTTACAAGCCCGGTATGATTATACATTTTGACAAACAAAGGCTTATCTCCATGAGAAGCCTGGTCTGGTTGCCAAGTAGTTAATTTTTATAGAAATTCTTTGGATGCATAAAATCAGCTTCTCGGCTATTTAAATTGAATATGGAGATGCTCCACATCATTAGCTAAGTTAGATTCTCTACTATTCAATTGCTCAGTTCAATTTACTGAAACCTTGAGCACCAGAGAGGACTGTAATTGATTCAGATCTACTGGCATGATGAATTAAAATGGTGACTCCATTCCTCTGAAGCGGTCACAAAGTCAGAATATGTGTCCATTCCTTGATTACCTGGTAATTTTTTCATATTCCTTTAGTCCGTAAAGGTCCACTGATCGAAAGAATCAAAGGGGTTTTTCATAAGAATAATCCAAATTGTGAATATTGTTTTAACAGGATAAAGTTAAAGGATTACGCTCGAGGATTATGGCACTCAGCATACTTACCCAGCACCACTTTTCAGTGTCAGAAGGCTCCCTCTCTCTGATGCCATGTGTGTCGGGGCTAGATTAAATTAATGATTTGTTATTGATATGTTACACCAAGCCCAATTTTAGTAGTGTTCATAGTAGTTTAAATAAACAAATTAATAGTGGGTCCCATCTTTGCTGAGCAAAAGTTTTGCATAAAAGGAATGAAAGGCACCTCCATATAGACACCTGTCCAAATATAAGCCTGTTGACTTCAATCAATTCAATCAATCAAATTAATTTATAAAGCCCAATATTACAAATCACAATTTGCCTCACAGGGCTTTACAGCATACGACATCCCTCTGTCCTTAGGACCCTCACAGCGGATAAGGAAAAACTCCCCCAAAAAACGGCTTTAACGGGGGGGGGGGGATGGTAGAAACATCAGGAAGATCAACTGAGGAGGGATCCCTCTTCCAGGGTAGACAGGTGTGTAATAGATGTCGTACAGAACAGATCAGCATGATAAATGAACAGTAATCCATATGACACAATGAGACAGAAAGGAGACAGAAAGGGAGACAGATAGAGATGGAGGACAGATGGTAATGACAGTAGCTTACAACAGCAATAATGAAAGTAATAATATAATTAATATTACAGGCTATTTTGGTACAATATGTTGAAAGTGTATATTAATATCTGATAGTATACATATGTGGCAATAATCATATGTGTATAATAACAGTAGAAGTAACTAATGATATGATGACTAATGATAACAGCAGCAGCAGGAAGCATCTGGCAGGACCACGGCAGCAGCACAACCACACACGTCACACTATCCAGGCACCACTGCGATATAAGTTAACCTGAGAGAAAGTGGAGCACAAAGGATCTGGAGAAGAAGCCGAGTTAGTGACAACTATGTCTTCAGATAGTCTCTGAGTTGTTTGGGGCCAAGAACAATAACTTCAGTTTTGTCTGAATTTAACATAAGGAAATTTGTGCTCATCCAGGTTTTTATGTCTTTAACGCAATTATGAAGTTTAGTTAAGTGATTAGTTTCTTCTGGCTTCATTGGTAAATACAATTTCATATCATCTGCATTGCATCTGCAATTGAAATTTATAGAGTGATTTCTAATGATGTTACCTAAAGGAAGCATATATAAAGTAAATAGAATTGGTCCTAGCACAGAACCTTGTGGGACTACAAAACAAATTTTAGTACGTAAGGATGATTCATCGTGAACATTAACAAACTGAAAACAATTAGATAAATAAGATTTAAACCAGCTTAGTGCAGAAACTTTTAGGCCAATTAAATGTTCCAGTCTCTGCAGCAGAATTTGATGGTCAGTTGTGTCAAATGCCGCACTAAGATCTAGTAAAACAAGTACAGAGACAAGTCCTTTGTCTGAAGCAATCAAAAGATAATTTGTAATTTTAACTAGTACTGTCTCAGTGCTATGATGCACTCTAAATCCTGACTGAAATTCTTCAAATTAATTGTTATCATGGAGAAAATCACACAGCTGGTCTGCGACTACTTTCTCAAGGATCTTTGAAAGAAAGGGAAGATTAGATATTGGTCTATAGTTGGCTAACACCTCTGGATCCAGGGTGGGCTTTTTTTAGAAGAGGTTTAATTACAGCTATCTTAAAAGACTGTGGTACATAGCCTGTTAATAAAGATATATTGATCATGTCTAATAAGTGAGTGTTAACTAAAGGTAAGACTTCCTTAAGTAGCCTAGTTGGGATGGGGTCATGTTGATGATTTAGATGAAGAAATCACTGTGGTCAATTGTTTAGGAGAAATCGGGGAGAAGCAATCTAAATATATATTAGGTTTTACAGCTGTGTTTGAGGTTAGATAGGTACTATCTGAGGACAGGAGATTATGAATTTTGCCTCTAATAGTTAGAATTTTGTCATTAAAGAAGCTCATAAAATCATTACTGCTAAGGGCTAAAGGAATACAAGGCTCAATAGAGCTCTGACTCTCAGTCAGCCTGGCTACAGTGCTGAAAAGAAACCTGGGGTTGTTCTTATTGTCTTCTATTAAAGCTGAGTAATAGTTTGCTCTGGCATTGCAGAGGCCCCTCTTATACATTTTGAGACTGTCTGCCCAGACTAAACAAGATTCTTCCAGTTTGGTTAATCGCCACTCCTTTCAATTTTTTGCGATATTTGTTGTAACTCACGGGTTTCAGAGTTATACCAAGGAGCGAAATTTCTTTGCTTTGTTAACTTCTTTTTAAGAGGTGCTACCGAGTCGAGTGTTGTTCGCAGCGAGCGTACAGCACTATCGACAAGATGATCAAGTCAGTACGGGAGACCTCTGTTACTGAAGGACATGGTATTAAATTCAACGACGGAGGAATCATTTCCTTAAATTTTGTGACAGCACTATCTGATAAACATCTAGTATAGTAACTGTTGCTGAGTGGCGTGTAATCGAGTAAAAAGAAATCAAAAGTAACTAAATAATGATCTGTTAGCGAGGGATTCTGTGGAAAGACTGTTAGGTTATCAATTTCAATTCCATACGTCAGAACTAGATCGAGGGTGAGTGGGTTTATGTACACCCTGACTGAAGCCAGTGGAGTCTAATAGTGAGGTAAACGCGGTACCCGTCCACAGTGGGTACAGTAGGTTTAAGCTGGAGCAGGGTTTGCTGTGTTAACTGTGATTGATGTTTACAACATGCAGTTTGGGTCATAATTTTATATTCTCTTCTAAAGAGGTTGGAGTAACCTGAAGTTTTGTTTCCACCCTGTGTAATCACCGTCATCTGATTGCTGATCTCTACTCACCCATCAGGCTTTTTTTGTCAGCAACTTGGTGTTGCTGCAATGTATAAAAATCACTTGGTGAGTGTAATGTTTTTTCACTGATATGAATGTTGACTAAAACTACAAAAGTAAGCCTGAAGTTGTAATAAACTGGAATCAGTCATGAATGGACACTTCTACTGTCCAGCCTCCATCTTCTCAATAGATAGTTGAGGAACAATAATATAATAAACATTAGCGAGGTCTGGCTCATACTCCAGATCTGATCATTTCTGCTAATGATCCCTCCTAATACAAAGTGTGGAAACCCCTGAAAACACAGATATTCCAATATTCCAAGAACTACTGTTTGTCTGCAAACATGCTTCAGTTTATTAACTGGTTTGGAGCTTGAGGGATTGATTGAACGGTTAGCATCTGATTCTGGAACCCTGACTTTAATCTGCAACCCACTGGAATATATCACACACAGTCATGCCTGGCTTTAAAGTAAGATGTAATGAGGTTGTGCTTCTTTGGACCACAACTCATGGCTTAACATCTCTCATCCTTCTCTTTTTTTTTCTCTTTTTTTCTGATTACTTCCAGTTTTCATTCTTCACGTGCAGAGAGGAGACTGTTGGGTTCCTTGTCTTGCTCTTATTTTCTTGTCTGTCTTGGGCTGTAACTGCAGTAAGAACCTTTCTAGCTCTTGTTACAGCCCAAAATGAACTGGGATTGATTGTTTCTAAGTCTCTCTTCATATGTCTTCCACCACTGTCCCTCCTTCTGAACCTTACATCTTTTACTATTTTGACCACATCCTGTGGCTTATCCCACTCTGCTCTGTATCTCACATTGATACATGTATATTTTGTTCTTGTCATTATTCCCTCCTTTGCTCTTAAATGTACTGAAATCCATTTCAATATATATTCTTTCCTTTGCTCAAACCTTTCTCTTCTGTTCCACATTTCCCCTTTGTTTCCCCCCTCCATTGTCTTCCCTTGTTCCCTCCATCATCTTCTCACAGGTTGTGAGTCAGCGTTTCCCACAGAACAGCATTGGTGCAGTGGGCAGCGCCATGTTTCTGCGCTTTGTCAACCCAGCTATTGTATCTCCCTATGAGGCAGGCATCTTGGACAAGAAGCCCCTCCCCAGGATAGAACGGGGTCTCAAACTCATGTCCAAGGTAAGGCTGGTGGATTGGATGGTTTTGTGATGCAGCTGACTAGAGGGAAACTTAGTGAGGCTTTTGAAACTGAAAATAAGCCATACTATTGTGTGATTGTCTTGAAAAAAATAGTCACAGGTATGAAAATGTGTAAACAAATCCAAGCCATGTAGTTTAGCAGGAGAAATCAGTTCCCATGTACCTGTGTAGCAGTTTTTTTGTAACCTTGTTTTTTGGGACCCTAATGGTGTTGATTTAAGAATTTGTCTTGTTGCCAAGGTCAACTGATGGCCCATGGGGTTTGTTTGGCAGCCATCTTGAATTGATGTCCACACTAATGGCAGAAAACGCAGATTTTCATAACTCCTGAACCAGACAACATACAAAGACATATGAACCAACTTTTTCATATAACTTTGACACCAGAAATCAAATGGAAATGTCATTGACATGCTACAACTACCCTTATTGTTAAAAAAACAACAACAGGCAAATGACACATTTCAGGCTCATAACAATATGTTTTCTGTTTTGTTTCAAAGTAGTTTCCTGCAATAGTCAAATGTAAGTAGTTTATTATCTTATATCAATCTCAAGGTTATTAAATAAATGAGGTCTGGTGCACCAAGATGAGTCAGTTTCGGGGTGATGGGGAAGACCTTAAACCAGACCAGGTACCTGCTGATGTGCCAATAATGCTGTTGAGTGTTAAGTGTGACTCATGTTAGATATCCTTTGAAGTTGTTGGTCTTCACAGAAAAGAGGAGCATGGAAATTAACTGCCTGCGGTACATGACAGACAACAAGAATGTAACTTTCTTGCCAAGATGATCCTTGCAGACTTGATACTCCAGATAATGCCTGCTGCAGATGAACTCCACAGGCTGGAGCTAGTGATTTTCAGTGTGAGAAGACTCATCAACTTGTGCTTTGTATTAGGGCTGGGCATGTATGTGTGTATATATATATATATATATATGTATATATATATACACAGTACAGGCCAAAAGTTTGGACACACCTTCTCATTCAATGCGTTTTCTTTATTTTCATGACTATTTACATTGAAAACATGTTTTATATTCTAGTTTCTTCAAAATAGCCACCCTTTGCTCTGATTACTGCTTTGCACACTCTTGGCATTCTCTCCATGAGCTTCAAGAGGTAGTCACCTGAAATGGTTTTCCAACAGTCTTGAAGGAGTTCCCAGAGGTGTTTAGCACTTGTTGGCCCCTTTGCCTTCACTCTGCGGTCCAGCTCACCCCAAACCATCTCGATTGGGTTCAGGTCCGGTGACTGTGGAGGCCAGGTCACCTGCTGCAGCACTCCATCACTCTCCTTCTTGGTCAAATAGCCCTTACACAGCCTGGAGGTGTGTTTGGGGTCATTGTCCTGTTGAAAAATAAATGATCGTCCAACTAAACGCAAACCGGATGGGATGGCATGTCGCTGCAGGATGCTGTGGTAGCCATGCTGGTTCAGTGTGCCTTGAATTTTGAATAAATCCCCAACAGTGTCACCAGCAAAACACCCCCACACCATCACACCTCCTCCTCCATGCTTCACAGTGGGAACCAGGCATGTGGAATCCATCCGTTCACCTTTTCTGCGTCTCACAAAGACACGGCGGTTGGAACCAAAGATCTCAAATTTGGACTCATCAGACCAAAGCACAGATTTCCACTGGTCTAATGTCCATTCCTTGTGTTTCTTGGCGCAAACAAATCTCTTCTGCTTGTTGCCTCTCCTTAGCAGTGGTTTCCTAGCAGCTATTTGACCATGAAGGCCTGATTCGCGCAGTCTCCTCTTAACAGTTGTTCTAGAGATGGGTCTGCTGCTAGAACTCTGTGTGGCATTCATCTGGTCTCTGATCTGAGCTGCTGTTAACTTGCGATCTAGGCTGGTGACTCAGATGAACTTATCCTCAGAAGCAGAGGTGACTCTTGGTCTTCCTTTCCTGGGTCGGTCCTCATGTGTGCCAGTTTCGTTGTAGCGCTTGATGGTTTTTGCGACTCCACTTGGGGACACATTTCAAGTTTTTGCAATTTTCCGGACTGACTGACCTTCATTTCTTAAAGTAATGATGGCCACTCGTTTTTCTTTAGTTAGCTGATTGGTTCTTGCCATAATATGAATTTTAACAGTTGTCCAATAGGGCTGTCGGCTGTGTATTAACCTGACTTCTGCACAACACAACTGATGGTCCCAACCCCATTGATAAAGCAAGAAATTCCACTAATTAACCCTGATAAGGCACACCTGTGAAGTGGAAACCATTTCAGGTGACTACCTCTTGAAGCTCATGGAGAGAATGCCAAGAGTGTGCAAAGCAGTAATCAGAGCAAAGGGTGGCTATTTTGAAGAAACTAGAATATAGTTATAGTCAGTTATTTCACCTTTTTTTGTTAAGTACATAACTCCACATGTGTTCATTCATAGTTTTGATGCCTTCAGTGAGAATCTACAATGTAAATAGTCATGAAAATAAAGAAAACGCATTGAATGAGAAGGTGTGTCCAAACTTTTGGCCTGTACTGTATGTATATGTATATATATATATATATATATGTATGTATATATATTTATGTATGTATAGGGTCAAGTTGCATTACATAACGCATACCAGTGTGCATCTCATCCCTCTCACAGTCATTGCGCAGCTTCACCCCACTCGTTCACTTACAGTTTTCCAGCAACATTAAGAGTGACACAGTGCTGCTAATCTGTCTGTTAATTAGTCTACAGTGCAACATCGGTTAATATGTTGCACTTGATATGCTAAAGTAGTCTATGAGAATGTGAATGAAATTACCACAGCACACGTACATTTCAGCGCTGTGCTGCTAGTTTGTGCGTGAGATGTATCATAGTTCATTGCCATTCTTCTTGGCAGTTGTAGACCTGGATGCAGGCGACAGATGTGTTTAAAAAATGCAGCAATAACACAGACATTTCTGTGTTTTATAAATAACACGGACAAAGTGTCTCTCGCTCCTTCCCTCTCTCAGCCTCTCTGTTGATGCTGTGTGCATAAATAATATTAATAGCCAAAATAATTATTATATATATAATTATTGTCCAGCACTAGTTTCATTTGAAAGGCCATGGAAAATGACTTTTTAACTTTCGCCACAGATTTTTAAATGTTCCAACCAACAACGGATTTAGGCCTACTTGATACTATTATAGTCATGTTATAGTTTTGTGGCCTGTGCTGCACACCTTTAAACCTCTGTAGCTCCAGTGCTGTGTGCGAAAATGTTAATGTACGGCCCTGCTATTTATTTTACATACTTTTTCATTTACATGTTGTGCAGCTGCATATTCTCAAACAGGGAAAAAAAATCCCTGTCTTTGTGACATTTCAAATGTGGCTTTGACTTGCAATTGAAAACATCTAGCCCATTTCATAGAAAATACTTATACATACATATATATATATATATATATATATATATATATCTTGTGTATCGCTAGTCAGCTTATAAATACCGAGATATGAATTTTTGTCCAAATCGCCAAGCCCTATTTTCTATAGGATGGGACAGAGAGTAGAAACTTTCTAAGCACATACTTCTGTGTCCCACAGTCCATCAGACTTAAGAGCTTCTGTGCCACCACATGTGTGTTATGGGCTTGTTGACTGGCATGTAACAGTTGATGGTTGACCTTTTGGAAAAGTAAGGGCCTGTGTCCTCTTTCTTCAGCAGAAATGTGGAGGCAGGGCCCTGGGGAGCACTTCATCCCAAAACTTGATAAAGAAAAGAAAACATCTTCAGTGTTTTTTTGTAATGATGCACTGTGCTTAGGTTTCATTTCTTTAACAAAAAACAAACAAAAAAAATACTGATGTTAGTTAGGTAGCTAGCTAATGCAACACTACATTGACTACTACACTACAAGGGTTGACTACACAGTTAACGAGAAGCTTAGAGTGATATGATGATAAAGCACAACACCCACCAGCAACACTCAGTGTCCACTGACCAATCTGCTCCCAATAATGAGCTTTTCTGTCTGTTGTGACAGTGGCCTAGCTAAAGGAGCAGTAGTAACATCACCAGTGCCTTTCTGAAAGTTCAGAGATTTTCAACTGGAAGCACTTGGAGCAGTCGCATGAAACAGTGCCCTGAAATAAGATGCTGGGCGTGGCACTTTTTCTCAAGGTAGCTGCATGTGGCCACATGGGCTCTCTCCTCACTGGGAAAAATTGAAGACACCATCGCTAAATTTGAAAAAGCTATGTGGACCTTAACAAGCCCTTACACCTGTGCGTGAGATAAAGCTACCCTTACCCGACACCTTCTGTTATTTATCCACAATTAAAATGATACTTAAAACTAGTTGCACCTAATTTACAACCCCAATTCTAAAAAAGTTGGGAGGCAGTAAAAAGGATCAGAATGCAATGATTTGCAAATGATACTTAATACAGTACTGTATTTCATGTTCACACTGATAAACTTGATGATTGTTATAAATATACACTCACTCTGTATTTGATGCCTAACACCTTTTCTTTTAACAACTCTCAGGTGATTTGGAGCTGACAGCACTTACTACTGAAGTTTTAAAAGTGAAATTCTTTCTTATTCTTGCTTGATATATGACTTCAGTTGCTCAGCAGTCCTAGGTTTTAGTTGTTGTATTTTGTGCTTCATAATGTTCCCCACATGTTCAGTAGGAGACAGGTCTGGACTGCAGGCAGGTCAGTCTAGTACCTGCACTCTTTTGGCTTTGAACTTTGAGCTAGTGATAGTCTGGATGCTTTTCCTCTTTAGCCCCAAGGACACAACATCCATGATGGATTGGTCAGACCAGAGCACACTTTTCCACTTTGTTTCAGTCCATCTCTGATGAGCTTGGGGCCAGAGAAGTCGGCAGTGTTTCTGGATGTTGTTGATATATAGCTTTTACTTTGCATGATAGAGTCTTGCATTTGTAGATGCAGTGATGAACTGTTTACTGACAGCGTTTTTTTCATAAGTGTTCCTGAGCCCATGTAGTAATATGCCTTTT
Organism: Epinephelus fuscoguttatus; assembly: GCF_011397635.1. Classification (NCBI taxonomy): domain Eukaryota; kingdom Metazoa; phylum Chordata; class Actinopteri; order Perciformes; family Serranidae; genus Epinephelus; species Epinephelus fuscoguttatus. The sequence goes on along the minus strand of NC_064756.1, from coordinate 45,775,281 downwards.
ACAGACATGTTGGTTTTTAATGCAGTGTTGTCTGGGAGGTCAAAGGTCACATATATTCCCAGTGTTGGTTTTTAGCCTTACCCTTTACATGGAGTCATTTCCTCAGATTCCCTCAATCTTTTGATGATATTATGGACTGTAGATGGTGTAAGCCTTAAATTCCTTGCAATTGTGCATTCAGGAACATTCTTAAACTATTGGACTGTTTGCCTTTGCAATTTTGCACAAAGTGCTGAACATCAAGCTGTCCTTGCTTTTGAACAACGGAGCCTTTTGAGGATGCCCCTTTCATACCCAATTGTGATATTATTACGTGTAGTTGAGGTAGCACGTTGAAAGGCAGATAGTTATAGTTATAGTTATAGTTTATATGTTGTATTGACTTAAAAGTGGGGCGCACTGGTAGAATGACTGACTGACTGACAGAATGACACACTGACAGTTTCGGTGATTATGTACAGCATACCATACCATGACTTAGTCATGCCAAAAACTATAAAAAAAACCCAAAACATTCGGCCACAGGGGGACCCGCAGCGATCGTTCGCATGTTAGCCATTTTCAAGCATTTTTCTGTTGTTACAGTGCCACCCAGTTGCCAATTAGAGTTAAATTTCTCCAGTCACCTTGAGGCGTCCTGTTCTACATGTCTACCAAGTTTAGTAAAAATTGATGTCTGTTAGGCCTAGATAAGAAATTAGCTCTCTAGCGCCCTTATTTTGTTTGATCGGGTCAATAATGGAGGGGCCTCCTCAGATTATGTGTGGTCATACACCTACAAAGTTGCGTGGTGATCGGTGAAACCCTTGAGATGTTATACAGCTTTATGTGATGAGCCACGCCCTCCGCAGTATTCATTGGCTTATAGAAACTCAGTTTTAGTGAGTTTTCCAACTTTTGCCAAGAGGGAACTTTAGATATTGGTCCCTAGATTATGTTCACCGAGTGTCATGCAGATTGGTCAAACTTCCAAGGAAGAGATTGATTTTAAGTGTTTTTAAAAAAAATTCAAAAAGACAGAAAATCTATATTACCGGAAGTTATGGGTTCTTGAGGCAAATTTGTTCCTCGTGAGGAGAGGCATCTCTGTGCAAAGTTTCATGCGTCTACTACATACGGGGCAGAGCTCGACAGTGTGAGCGTTTCACTCGCATTTGCAACTGAAAATAGGTGTGTGCGAACTGTAAAAAATATTTAGGGGCACATGTGCGCATAAAAAAAAATCAGCCGAAGCAGCCTATATTTTTGTCAATAAAAAAAATATGATAATCTAACCACAAATGTTGGAGGAACTCCAGCCGTCTTCCCTCTTCCCCGTGTGACACAGGTATGGGCAGTTTTCCAAGCCACTGTCGGCACAAGGAATATAAGTCCCACTGTCGGCAGGGTGGAAATAAGTCAAAGTGTGGCGGAGGAGATGGACCGGGTTAAACAGCAGACCTCTGGGGAAGCCCTCTCCCCTCTCCCCGCAGTGAGGGACTGTTCTCCAAGCTACCACTGCTGGGCAGCGTGGAAATAAGTCAAAGTGTGGAGGAGATGGACCGGGTTAAGTGGCGGACCTCCGGGGAAGCCTGCTCCGTTCTCCCTGTAGTTAGGGACCGTTCTCCACGGCCAGGCTGTCAGCTGGGTGGAAATAAGTCAAAGTGTGGCATAGACGAGGGACCGGGAAAAGCAGTGGACCTCCAGGGAAGTCTGCTCCGTTCTCCCTGCAGTTAGGGACCATTCTCCACGGCCAGGCTGTCAGCTGGGTGGGAATAAGTCAAAGTGTAGCGGAGAAGAGGGACTGGGAAAAGCGGCGGATCTCCAGGGAAGCCTGCTCCGTTATCCCCGCAGTTAGAGACCGTTCGCCACAGTACCACTGCTGGGCAGGGTGGAAATAAGTCCTGCAGAGTTTCAGAGGACCTGGAGAATGTTTTAGGATAGTAATAACATTATATAAGATAATCATATTGCAAAGATAATATATATAAGATAATAACATTAAATACAAAATTAAATTGCAATACCTTTTCAAAACTTGATGATTTTACCTTTCTGTACATTTTGTATATGAATTCATTAAATAATTTTGCTTGTAAATGTCTATTTGCATCACGTTTATTATGGAAAACACATTATTTGATCAATTTACATTGTGCCCCTAAAGTTATTTATGCACTCCTTACTTTTTCAACTTAGGAGCACTTGTTCTCCTTGGGAAAAAAGTTAGCGTCAAGCCCTGCGGGGCATTAGATATGCCCATTCAAAGTTTGCAATTTCAATCCGTTGCTATAGGGCCCCCCCTATGGCCAGTTGATGTAATATTGCTTCATCTGCATCCTCCTCTACCATTGTGCCAAATTTCACATGGATTGACCACGTCAGTGAGGAGAAAAACGTGGAGCAGACATATACACAGACACACCCACAGACACACAGAGTTTTCGTCCTTATATAGTAAGATATGCCTAAAGTGTGTCATTTGTCTGTTTTTTAACCAATAAAGAGTGGTTGTAACATGTCAATGACATTTCCATTTGATTCCTGGTGTCAAAGTTACAGTGGTGGAAAAAAGTTTTCGGACACCCCATGCATTTGTGAAATATTGCATTAAGAATCACTCTTAGGTCTTCAAGTGCAGTTTCTTTTAGTACAGTCACAGCCAAAATACTCAATAAATCCTAAAAAAGCCATTAAAAACTTAAAATTGATTGGTTCCCAGGGTTCAACACTAAGGTATTTTTTCACTTGCCCGGTCGGACAAGTTGGTCAGAGATCTACTTGCCCGAAGTCAGTTTTTACTTGCCCTATAAAAATTGTTTAATTTAAGCGGCTATCAATTAACAAAGACTGCAGTTATTTTTATGTTATGTAATCTTTATTCACACTGTATTTATTAATTAAAACAAGTCTATAATTTTGCGCCCTACTTGAGCCATGCCCACCTCTATTTATTTTTCACCCCTCTCCTGCTGTATTAACACCGGGTTTAATATATTTTGCTTCCATCTCTCTGCCCTGCTCTACTCTACTTCAACGCTACTTAGCTCTCTCTCTACTCTACCAGTAAACTACCACATCCACCTGTTGCACAAAACGCACACAGCAGTGTTTCCCCTAGGATGGAGTTGTAGCAGCGGAGGTGAAGCACACGCATGAAAAATAATTTTCACATGCGTGAAACTTTTTTGTATGCTTGCTAAGCACAGCCTGCTGGGATGTTTCTATGTACCTACTGGCACCAGAAGGGCTCTTTAGGACTAAGTACATACAGTACATTTGTGCACAGTAATGAGCAGGTGAAATGTCTGTCTAGCTTACATATGAGGTGTCTCAAGATTTAGGAACATACCGTTTTATTAAATATAATAAAGTAAAAAGTCACTTGACATGCTGTTTTGTGCTATGACCTATTTAAGTGTTGGAAGTTGTTATTTATGTGACAACTCCTGAACGCAACACAAGCTCTGCATGAGTGCCTTATTGAGCTGCTGTGTGAGCAGCGTGTTTGTCTGTGCGTAACAGCAGTCTGTTGGTTATTTACACACTGTCCATTTCAATAACTTCGTCAGCTGACAAACTGCACCGGGCTGGGGTCAGGTTTGGTCAGGAAAATGCAGCCCGAGCCGCTCTAGCATGTTCACCTGTGTGTGTGGCGGATCTCCGCCGTGCGCGATACAGAGAGCAGAGGAGAATTGTTAACACGTGTGGGCTGTGGGCAGGACATTGTTACACAGCTGTGCCTGTGACTTAAGGCAGAGAGACCGCTGCATCAGAGCAGAAGGAGCACATTTTAAAATGCATTTATTTTATCAATTAGTTAACTTTTACTATTTTTAGCAACTTGCTCGATCGGGCAAGTGAGTTGTTAGTTTACATGCCCGACCGTGAGTTTTACTTGCCCCGGGCAATCGGGCAATCCTTATTGTTGAGCCCTGGTTCCATAAAAATACATAAGAAATTTTGAGTATTGGGTCATTTTGGTACCAGTGATGAAGGTCGTTCTTTTTATTAAAAGACACAATTTTTGTTGCCAAGCTTCGTGTCTACATAAAGCCAGCACATTTGAAAGTTCTTCAGACACAAAAATGGCTAAAACAAGGAACCTAACGCAGGAAACACGCCTGAAGATAAAGATTCTCAGCCAGGAAGGGTACAGCTGCCGCCAGATAGCCAGGAAGTGCAGATGCAGTCCTTCAGCAGTTGGATACACTCTGCAGAAATACAAACAAACCAACAGCCTGGAAGACAAACCAAGATCTGGGCGTCCAAGGGTTTCTTCAGCAAGAAATGACCGCATCCTGATCCGCATGTGCAGGCAAAACCGCCGAATGACACCACAGGAGCTTCAGCAGCAGTGGTCAAACCAAACTGGTGTCCAGTGTTCCACCCACACTGTACGTGGCCGACTTTTAGATCATGGCTTAAGGTCCTACAAGGCTATCAAGAAGCCCCTGATCAATGAGAGACAGAGGTTAGCGTCGTTGGGCCCAGGCACACAAGAACTGGACAGCCAGGAATTGGAAGAAGATTTCGTGGTCAGGTGAGTCCAGTTTCCCGCTTTATCTTCCTCCTACTAATGTGAGGGTACGCAGAAGGCCAGGCGAAGCATTATCTCCAGCATGTACAGTACCTACTGTCAAGCATGGTGGAGGCAGTATCATGGTTTGGGGATGCATGAGTGCTGCTGGTGTTGGTCATCTCACTGTCTGTGATGGCACATTGAACTCTACCAAGTATTGTACCATTCTCAAAACCCACATGCTCCCTTCTGCGCGTGCACTGTTCCATCGAGGTAAAAACTAGATGTTTCAACAAGATAATGCCCCTTGCCACACATCCAAGGCCAGTAGAACTTGGCTGCAGGAGCACAGTATCCAGGTCTTAGAGTGGCCAGCTCAATCCCCGGCCATGAGCCCCATTGAAAATCTGTGGTGGATTATCAAAAGGTCTGTTTCAAAGCATAAACCAAAGAATTTAGAAGAATTAAAAGCAGTAATTCAAGAAGAATGGGGCAAGATTACCCCTCAACAGTGTGAAAGGCTCGTGGGGAACATGCCAGCCAGGATTAGAGCTCTACTACGTGCCAATGGCAGGACTACTAAATATTAAGTTGATGATGTGATGGTTTATTTATTTTTTGTTCAGTTTTGAACACATTCTCTGTTATTTGTTGACTTTGATACAGACAATGTTGAGAACTGACATATTGAAACTGTCAAGAATTTAGTTTTGTTAGTTTTTCTTGTAAACAATAAACAAAAAAATATAATTTGTATTTGTTTGTATCTGTCTAATGCAGCCACACCTTTTGAAACACAAAAAAGATTTTTCCACAAATATTTCATGATAATATTTGAGGTTGTGTAAAATTTTAAGGGTGTCCGAAAACTTTTTTTCCACCACTGTATATGAAAAAGTGTTTGTATGTTGTCTGGTTGAGGAGTTATGAAAATCTGCGTTTTCCGCCATTAGTGTGGACATCAATTCAAGATGGCCACCAAATGAACCCCATGAGCCATGGGCTGACCTTGGCAACAAAACAAATTTTCAGCTAGACTTAGGGTGCTTAAAAAACAAGGTTACAAAAAAATGCCATGTGGGTACATGGGAACCTATCTCTAATGCAAGACTAATGTCCTTGTTCATTTTTTATCATTTTGACACAGTAGGCCATATGGAATAATGTCACCATTAAATCCAATGTCACCATTCAATAGTGTTTAAACTAAACCCTAGGCTTTGTGTACTATTGGACTGAGGGCTTGGAAGTTAGATCACAATATTTCTCAGGAATTGCTGCCTGAATCTTTTTTTGGTTTCCTGGGAAAAATCCCTGCCGAATCCTGTGACTGTGTGTTAAGATCATCTTTGTGCTTACATACTGATCAGTATTATGTGTAGGAAAAAAACGACTCCTTCTCCAGACCTCATTAATGCTACCACACAACTGTTGTAGCAATAGTCCTACCCTTGAAGTGCAGTTATTATGGTAATATAAGCGCTTCAACGTTTGAGCTGCAGGTTACTTTTCATGCTTCAGTGTGGATTCAGGCTTGTTGAAAATTAGTGTGAAAAAATGGGCAGCACATTCTGTTAACTATGGAGGCAGTTCAAGAAGTGACTTCATCAGACATACAATTCAAAGTACAGAGTGGTGTACAGCTTGTTTAACATGAAATGAAACTTAGGCCCCAGTTTTATTCTGGCCTTCCTCAAACCACAGAAGCAAGTGAAAAAAGTTGCATGTCAAAGACTTTCCTTCTCTGAAACTCAGCTCAGCACTGAGGTTACAACAGCACTGGGACAGATCAAACTGGTAATGTTGGGTATCTGGTAGCCCAGTTCTGTAGAGTTGGCATTGTGCTTCCTCCACCACACTGCAATTTCTAAGTGGGATTGCTGTTCTACTTCTTGCAAAAATACAATAGAAAATTATAATGAACATCCTTTTATCAGTTGTCCACAGTGCTGTGGTTAAAGTCAAATGTCTTCTGTGGTAAATTTTGTCAGTTACTGCATTGCAGAGCTGCTTACACTAGCAGTTAGTATTGTTTTTGGTATGCATGTTGTGTATTCCTGTCTTATCCTTCAGATTCTGCAGAGCATTGCAAACCATGTCCTGTTTACAAAAGAAGAACACATGAGGCCTTTCAATGACTTTGTCAAGAGCAACTTTGATTCAGCCAGAAGGTAAGACACTCCCCTCAACTTGTTTAAAAAAAATATCCAAACTAGTTTGATGAGAAGCATTGCTGTGGTTCAGACTACAGCTGCAGGCCTCTCAAAGGGTTGAAGTTAGAGGTTGTCATGGCTTCAGAGGAATGGACCTGTGACAAGGGTTGTCCCTATCAAGTGTTTTTGCCCCTGATCCTGAGCCAAGTCATTTAATGTTAAAAATTTGCTAATACTGACTCCTGATTTGATAACTCCATTTGCTTAGATAACACAGCTGAAGAGTGCACACTTAAACTACTTTAACGTTATTAAAATCAACCTGCCAACCTGAATGAACAGTATTCAGCTGCATGTTTATTTTTGTCATCTGAACATTCTTTCCACGATTAGGCTACATTTTGCAGTGGCACGGTGAGTATGGTTGTTGTTGGTTTGGGACAGAAGCTGTCTGAGGCAGCAGCAGGTTGAGCCATGAACAAGCAGCTGAAACCATGACCTACTTCGGAGCAACCGCTTTTGTGGGTTGTTTCATACTTATAATTTCCTTTTGACAGTTTCATGAAGGTAAAGCGGGTCATTTTGGTGTTCTCACACCACTTGTGACTTTGCCTGTAAGGTCACAAGTTAGAATGTTTTACAACAGCTGCTGTTCATCCAGCTGTTATTTAAAGTGTTCTGTTGACTATTTGTGGTAGAACGTTGGATATAATAAAGAGAGACCCCTCTAATGACAACATTGCTCTGCAGCGCCAATGATGCACAAAGCCCAGAGTATCTTCAACTACAGTTGTATAGTGCCTGCTGATTTTCCTCTGTCTGTACTCTGTTATCTCCACAACAGGTTTTTCTTGGACATAGCATCTGACTCTCCTCCTAGTGACTCGGTCAACCACAGTCTGTCCTTTATTAGTGACGGTAATGTGCTGGCCCTCCACCGCCTGCTGTGGAACAACCAGGAGAGGATCGGCCAGTACCTCTCCAGTAACAGGTCAGGAGAGATGATTTGATGAAGTACAACACTGGTGTGTTCTGCTGTATGATCTTAATAATAAACATACTCTGTACCACTAAATCAGTTTTATGAAATGATTCATTCTGATGTAATTTCCAGGGACCACAAGGCTGTAGGCAGGCGACCTTTTGACAAGATGGCCACCCTGCTGGCCTACCTGGGACCTCCTGAACACAAACCTGTGGCTGACACTCACTGGTCCAGTCTTAACCTGACCAGCTCCAAGTTTGAGGAGTTCATGACCAGGTAGCATTCCTACCAGGCTGTAACATAAGTCTCATCATGAACTTGTTTTTGGAGCTCCTCCATTACATTTCCTGATACGAGCCAGTGACTGTCTGCTTTGTCTCATATTCTCGGTCACATTCTGCAGCTGTTATGTTTCATTTTAAACTTTATTGTTCCTGAGGGTGAAATGTGTCTCCACAGTGTGTGTAGTGGTCATGCCATTCGGTAAATAATATAGGTCGAATGCTCAGCCTACTCAGCCATTATGACTTCTTCTGACTGGAATGTATTTGTGTGCACTTTGTGAACCTCACCTCTCCTCCTGCTTCATCAGTTGCTTAAAGGGTTGTGGGTGTGGTTCTTAATCTCAGTGAGATCGCAGAGATTTTTTCTTTCCTCTGCTGTCCCTTTTTCCTCTGTTGCAGCAGCAGGGGCAGCAGTCTATCATATTGTGATACTACACCGAGCTTTTTTATTTCATTTTGACCAAATAACAAATGCAAAATTCATTCATTCGCTTATTCATTGTCTGTGACTGCTTATCCTGATACAGGGTCGCTGGTTGGCTGGAGCCTATCCAAGCTGACATTGGGCAAGAGGCAGGGTACACCCTGGACAGGTCGCCAGAGTATCAGAGCCTCACTGATACAAAATTAACTTTATCAGTCCTTGTGATAAAGGAAAAACTTGATATTCTGGATTTTTTGCCGATATCCGATATATAACAACTCATTTGGCTGATAACCAATATCAATAAATATATATATATATATATATATATATATATATTTATACACACACACACACACACACACACACACACACACAAAGTTAAGAGATCATCAGGTCTCTTCTGTAGTGGAATAAACATTATATTATGCTATTATGCATGCATACTCTTATCATGATGGCCCACCAGCAGGTGGAGACATAAAATAGAATGCTTTTCACTGTATACAATATTCATTCATTGTGCAAAATAAGAAAAAGCATGTTGGCCGATTCTAATAGTTAATTTTAAAACTGGACGTTACCAGTGATGTACTGATGTTGATGTACCATGCATCCCTAAGTTTATTTACTTTATTAATCCCCCTGAGGGGAAATTCAATGTTTTGACTTTTGCTTGTCAGTTATACACAGGTCCAAAAGACACACACATGCACAAACAGGACCTATACATGCACAAAGTGGAGAGAAGTCAGAGTGAGGGGGCTGCCCTTGGTGAGGCGCCCCGAGTGGTTGGGGGGTTCGGTGCCTTGCTCAAGGGCACCTCGGCAGTGCCCAGGAGGTGAACTGGCACCTCTCCAGCCACCAGTCCACGCTCCATACTTGGTCTGGGCAGGGACTCGAACAGGCGACCCTCCGGTTCCCAACCCAAGACCCTATGAACTGAGCTACTGCCGCCCCCAAAAGTTAATGCCAAGGTGTTATTGTAGCTGCTGTGTTGACTCCGCTTCATATCAAAGCCCCCCTCCATCAGTCTTTGTGAAACAGATACTGAATGTTGAAAGCTAGATGGGTATCTGCAACTGAAAACAAATGATGAAGCAATTTCTGATGACCTTCTGAGATTTGTGATTCATGGTTAGTTTTTAGTACCTTTCAGGAGGGCACTGGCTTAAAAATTGCAGTTGATCGCTGGGGGGAGTGTGCGCTGCTATTAAATTTCTTTCCTTCCTCTAAATTGGTAGGATTGGCAAAATGCTTTGTGCAGATTTCCCCAGTGGGATTAAAAATGTAATCTAATACTATAACAATCTAATTTAGAATATTATAGGATATTGCTTGAGTAAATCCTGATGTGGGATACAACAGCACTAAGTGCTAATGCCAGTGAAATAAATTAGTGAGAGACTGATCCTGGGCTCTGTGTTTCTGCATTTCTGCAGGCACCAGGTCCATGAGAAGGAGGAGTTCAAAGCCTTAAAGACCCTCAACATCTTCTACCAGGCAGGAACCTCCAAGACTGGCAACCCAGTTTTCTACTACGTGGCCCGCAGGTAGGATCTGACCGTCCATCTACCTTCTCTCCTTATTGCCAGGTTTATGCCTGGTGCTTCTCAGCTTATACATGTACATAGTGCTGACTCATATCTATGCATTTCTGTGAAAGGTTTAGTGATGGAGGTTTCAGCATAACTAAGCACTTCTGTTTGAATAACTCTAATGGTCACAGCAGCCTATGGAAATGTTCCTAAAACAAAATAGATTCTGTGGAGAAAGGTTGACAGTTTGTAACTATACATGTGATGTTGTTTACGGATAAAACATGGAAAAGCATAACAACTGTTCAACTGCTATGGTGCAGGTGGAGGTGAGGGCTCTTTTCTTCTTCTTTGGGACTTCTGCACTCCAGATACAAATACATTGGAGACAGAGAGAGACAAACAGACAGAGAGAAAGAGAGATAGACAGAGAGAAAGAGGGACACAGACACAGAGACTGAGAGAAAGACAGTCAGAGAGAAAGAGAGACAGAAAAAGAGGGCAGAAGGATATCTGTGTCACAAGACACAGGTTCAGAGTGTGGGGCATTATTGTCTGCACACAGTTCTCAACATAGAGGTGGCTGAGCCAGTGGCTAGCTAACTGTGCTAACTCCATAAGCAGGGCTAACAATGGCAACAGTGCTGACAGAGCTAACATTGTTACCTGGGGGGAAACTGGAGGGTGGGAGCCAGCTCCCACAGTAACGCCAGTAACCCCAGTATGAGCAAAGTGCAAAGCAGTATCAACGAGCTAGAGTAGTGGTGCAACTAGTGCAAAGCCTAGATTATAATTTAAGGTTATATTGCTTTTATGAATCAGATAATTTAGTTTGAAAGAACATGACAGATATATGAGTCCAGGATGAGGGTGTCTGTAGCCCCCTGTCCTGACTCAGAGGGGACTGTTGTACAGGGAGGTGGCAGCTGGCCAGATGGACCTCTTGTAATACTCCTTGTCTTACTAAAAATGCTCTGCTGTTCGGCCTGGATGTGGTAGAGAGGATACGATACTATTTAGCATGCCAGAAATAGATTTAGCATTTTGCGGGATGATTTTTTGCACAGTTGCGATGATCATTTAAGATTTGAAGAAAATAGATGGGCTTGTATGATTGTAGGCCCACAGTGTTTGTGCTGTTTTTGTTCAGTCCAGTGAAACACTCATAGACTGGTGACTTTTTCTTGTCTACAACACTAATACTCCTGAGTTCTTGTGACATGGACTAAAAGAATGGTCCTCAAGATCCTGATTGAAGGCTTGTCTTCACCATCCAAATAGCTGTAAAGTTTTGAAACTTAGTACACATTTGGATATGCTGAATACTTAGGCCTCAGCATGCATGATGTCCACTAGGGTTGGATTGGTATGAGGAAAAAAAAAACTGTCCGGTTTTTGTTAAAAAAAACAAAAAAACAAAAAACAAAAAAACAAAAAAAACAAACAAACAAACAAACAAAAAAACGCATCAAGTTGGTAATACCAGATTTTCGCCACTTGGGGGTGCAATTGACTCATTTAAAATGAAAAACGACCTTAGGACAACAGAGTGACAGTAACAAGTTGTTTCTTTTATTCCTTACAAATAAATTTTGCAGCTTACTCAGTCAGTGCAAACAAGGGTTGCCTCCTTCATCTGGCTCAAAGCCAAAGTGTTGCCATAGTGGCACATTCTTTGATTTCGTCGAGGCTAAATTGTCCGCCATTATCGACTCCCCGTCACTACTAAACAACTCCAGGCTACAGTAGAGGCCTCGGCACATGCACACTCGCACCCCCTAGCTCAGTCATCGCCCCACCCTCCTCTCTCTCCTGCTTGCTGTGCACTTGGTGAAGAGGCAGACACAGGTGCTCACAGACTCGGGCGTACTATAAGCGGAGCAGACTCCGTGTAAAAATGTCTGTGAAAAATCCCCGCGATATGGAAATACATGCCGAACAGTCTTTTGTGTGACACTGGTGCGCGGAGCGGAGTCCGCGTGGTCGTTCTTTGCGTGCACAGGGCTTGCGGACGTCCACTTTTACCGGGCGGACCTCCGCGGAGTCCACTCCGTGTATGTTCTGCCCGAGTATGTCTAAAAAAAAAAAAAAAAAAAAAAAAAAACCCGGTCCAAGACGGAGTACTGAACCGAATTGGTATTACCGAGAACCGACCCAACCCTAATGTCCACCACTAACTTTTTGCTGCCTTTCTTTTGGGAAAAATCCAAACCTTTAATTTTGTGATACGGTCATCACGTACTGTAAAGACGAAGATTTGAATCATCATCCAGTAAGCCCTAGAGGAAGAAGTTTTACATGTATAGTCTTACATACCTGTCAACCTAAATGTAACAGAAATGTGGAAAGGAGTGATGATTACTGTGCAGAAAGAAAGGCTGTGCACAGCTCTACCTTTTCTATTTTGCTGAATGCTTGCAAGGTTGGCCATACAAATCCTGATCCAGACCAAACCACTTAAATGCCACTGTAGCTGACAGTGTTGCCAGGAGCCATGCAGGGAGACACTCAATCAGGATTTGTAAGTCAGGGCAACAGAATGCTAAATACATTGTCAGCCCACTTTTGAACAGACTGCTCTTTGGCCTTACAGCACTAAAAAGCAGCACCAGCATTGTGATTAATAAACAGAGTCAAAGCTTACTAAATGTGACGACGACAACAACAAGAAAAGTAAGTGATTTAGTAAACTTTTGTGGACACAGAACAGTTGTTGCCTTTGCTGGAAATTTGATTAGCCACCTTGCTTTTATTTGTGAAGTTTCCACAGCACAGTCACTTTTTACGCTGCTGCACCATTATGTTTTCAGGTGTTCCATCCGTCTGTCTGTCCCATTCTCATGAGCACGATATCCCAGGAACACCTAGAGAGAATTTTATTACATTTGACACAGACATCCACTTGGACTCAAGGATCAACTGAACATAGATTTTGGTGATGAAAGGTCACTTTGACCTCTCAAACACCTTTTTTGACCATAAATCTAGTGTTCTTACACTAATTATGACTAAATTCCCAGAAATGTCTAAAAGGATAAAATGATGAAGTGATAACATTTTTTTATCTAAAAGGTCAAAGGTCAATTTTCCTGTGACATCATATTGCTGTCTGGCCATTATTCAGACACTTGTATTGGGGATCCACCTTGAAACTGTGCTGATACGTATTTAGCTGATATTGAGCTTGAGTTGCTTGTTGTTGTACCATGTGACAAAGCTCCTAATCTGTCCTCTGGAGTACTCTGTAAAACTGGTATCTAAGTGAAGTCAGCATGTTTCTTACTGGAAATTATCCACTCAAATCATACATGTCAGGATAGTGATAACTTCCATTTTGCCAAAAAGTACACTTCATACCTTTTATTAAATTCCTTCATAGTCTTCACTACATATATTATTAGTGTGGATAGACATGGATGTAAACTGTAACTTGACTGGTTGGGGAGGCGGTATTTCTAGTTTCCTATTTTGTTGTGTCAACTTTTTTAGGCTCCTCTCTGCACTGACAAAGTGCCAGTAGAGACTAATGATTGTTATCTAATGTATATTATCAATCCTGTTTTGAATGGCTTAGGACCAAATACCATAAGCATCACTATTATAAAGAAAGCATAGAGCACAGTAATTTGTCAGTGTGCAGAGTTGAGCATTGACAGTAGCACTCAGTTGAACTATGTATTCAGATATTTAGAGTAGTTTTGTCTTGTAGGTTTGTACAGTTCATATTTGTGAGACGTCATGTGGTACATGTTGAGCCATTTGAAAACATGATACACTTCATGATAATGACAAAAGGCAGTAACAGTCGCAATAGTTTTTACAAGAGAAATGAAAATGAAGGTGCTAAGTGGAGTTACTTGGTCATACATTCAGTCTAAAACAATGTGTTAGGTAGTGTATCCTGTATCCAGTCATGGTGGCTCAGAAGTTGTTGAATGCTGTTGTAAGGACTAAAACAGTGAGGGTTACTGTTTGTTGAGTCCCAATGACGAGTCCGCGACATTTATTCCTGTTAGCTGCTGGGTTAGAGTTAGCTACTTTAGGCCTCTTGGTCAAAGACTCCGGGCTTGGTGTTGTGCTTGTGTGTGTTGAGAAACTGTCAAAACTTGTGGGAGATGTCCAGGCAAACCGCATGAGGTCCCCAGATTCATTCACTCCTCTTTTGTCCTGATATATACCTGTCTCAAAAAGTGCTGATTTCACCTGGGAACTAGATGTAATCTCTGCAGTCCTTGCAGGTGATTGGCCATTATATTCTTCACCTCTGCTGTTAACCCATAGTGGTGGCTCTGTGAACAGTGCAGAGTGCCACTCCCTTCCTGGTGTTGCCTGATGTGTTTGCCCGCATATAGGTCTTGTATAGCAGGGACAGCCTAGTATGGTAGCACGGGTCTGCTCAGCCCACATCAGAAGCTTTGTTATGTTTTCTTCTTCTTCACAAGCCCAGGGGTTATCCCCAAGAGTCATCACCTCCAGCCCCATCAGCTTATCAAATATCCCGTCATACAGCCAGGAGAAGCGATTAGCATGCAGATAGAACTTAGCCAGCCTCGGCAGCCGATCCAACGATCCAGGCAGGATCTGCATCAAATAATTATGAGACAAATCAATGCTCTCCAAGTTGTGTGGCATATTGGTGGGCACTGTCCAAAATCTGTTGTGACTGAGATTGAGAGCTTTGAGACTTGGAAGCGTGTTGTTGATGAAGACCACTCTCTCCAGCTCATTGTCTGACAGGTCCAGCACTTTCAGATTCCAGTGATAAGCTGTATCGTTTTTGTCCAGCAAGCGTAGATGGTTTCCTGCCACTCGCATGTCCCACAGAGACCGCGGCAAGGCAGGAGGCAGGGTCTCCAGGCGGTTGTAGGACAAGTCCAGGGTTCGCAGGTGGGCATAGTGGGTGAGCTGGTTTTCCAGATGCTGCAAACTGTCAGAAGAGTGTAATATTAAATTCTTATTATTCTTACACTGCTGTCCTACAAAATGATGTACCAAAACTCATTTTATTAGCAGTCTTATTACTATTATTATAGAGGCAGGTAAAATCTATATTCAACTTCTGCTGAACAGCATACACTAAGAACTACGAGATGATAGGAAATGCTAAAATGTAGTGTAATTCTACATTACTACAAATTGACTCTTTAATGTCAGTGACACAGCATTGTCTATCTTAAGTTTGCTGACATTAGCCACCATAATCACTGATTATATCTGATCAGCTTCAGTTGACCATTTATTACTTAAGAGTTCAACTTGTCATTTGTAAGAGGAAGAAAGAGTTGGTACCTCTTTCAAAAGCTTCATAGATACATTCACAGTGCTTTCCTACTGCAGTAGTTATCATCCTGATGCTTTACAATGCAAGTGTATGAATTATGGTGAGCTGTCCCCTACACTCTGATTTGGTCATGTTAGAGGCTCAGACAGATCATTATCTGGAATAGCTCCATATTTGTAACAGTGGGATCCTTGACAAGCTGTTTTACCATCCACACACTGGCACAATATTTCTTCTTTCTAACTCTAACCCTAGCCTTTTTCAGAAGAAATAGATTCATGAGTGTTGAGCTAACCTTGTAGCCTCTCTTAGCTCTTATATGCACAGGAATCCAGTAATTGTTGGAGAGCAGGCCTGTTACGAAAATGACATAGCAGAGCTGCAGATGCTTACCTGTTAAAGGAGAGGTTGAGAAAGTGGATGTTGTGCTGCAGACCAGGCGGCAGCTTGGTTAGGCCTCGTGAGGAGCAGTCCACCACACGGTGTCCGTGGCTGCAGGAGCACACGGTGGGGCAGATGGACAGCACCCAGCCTCCTAGCAGCCCACACAGCAGCAGGAGGAATAGGCAGAGCAGTGAGGCAGGGCTGACAGGCATAGTCAGGGCTCTGGAGAATGACAGAGAAGTGTTGGGAAGGATACAAAGACAGGCATCATGAATTGATTGTTAAAAAAAAAAAAAAAAAAAAAAAAAGGAAAGTTAAGGGTTTACACAGTTTCATGTGTGATTGATATGTTATGACAACTGGATTTCAAAAAGGTGCTAGTCATCCTGATTGCCAACCAGCTTGAAGCTCTGCCAGTGGGACTGGAGCTCAGAGTACTGCAGTGAGACTCAATTCACTCAGGGCATTCGAGTAACTGTGTGTCCACAGCAGCAGATGATGTTTTGATGGAAACACTACAGGTCCGTGTCAGTTTATGTTATCGAAGACAGGACTGTGGAACACGCTAACACCCAGAAATGTTTTCCAGAAATGTCCTCATGTCGGTGCATTATTTGGTTGATGATGGCAGTTGACGCTCTGCTGTGCCATCACTTAACTCCTCTGTTTGTTTCAGTGCTAAAATATTCCTACTTTCAATGTCTCCATGCAATACTAAGAGGAAAAATCTGCATAGTGACAGAGCAGGGAGTAGTTTCCTGCGCACTGCATTATCAAGATTCCGAAAGAAATGATTCACTGCTCAGGTGTGTGTGGGTCATATGTTTTTCCTTATCTTCCTATTTCAAATCACTCACCTCATCCTCTCTAGTGTTGGTCTGTCATCTCTCCTTTTCTCCTGTCGTCTTGCTCCAGCAGCCTTTTTCCTTGTTTTTTTTTTTTTTTTTGTTTTGTTTTTTTTTTTAATTGGTTGTGGTTGAAAAGTACTGGTCTCACCGTCTTTTCTCTGTCTGTAAAGGATGTTGTGGCAGGGCATTAAACATGCTGGCTGCAAGCGCCGGCCGCCATCCTGCTTATCGTTCTGCAGGGTCCTGATGCAGCTGGAGGTTTGGGTTAGAAGGAGGAGAGATGCATCGAAGGGAGGGAGGGAGGGAGGGAGGAAGGGAGGGAGGGAGGGGGAGAGAGAGAGAGAGAGAGAGAGAGAGAGAGAGAGAATTGCAGCAGTGAGCTGGCCAGCTCTGCTGCTGATGAGGCAAGCTGTGTGTGTGTGTGTGTTTGTTGACAATGGCATGCCTCACAGCAGCAGCTTTCTCTCTCTTATGCACACATATTCTTATAAACACTTTATTTTAGTAATGAATAAAATTATTTCAGCTCCTGATGTTGTTTAGGTTCAGTGTGTCTGCTTCCATTAGCTTGCTTTCCAGCAGCAGACATAATCTCTACTACTATCTGGATTAAAGAGGCTGCAGTGGATTCTTTTGTAATTCCTATATATGGAATGACAATGTGAAAATAATGTGATAGTGTGTAAGGGGTCTCTTGTACTCATGAACCCACAGACAACTTAAATCTAAATCTGCAGATCTTTATAGTAAGTTTGAGGTCATTGTTGTACTGTCCAGCCCGCAACTTCAGTCTTTTGGTCCCTTTCGCATTTTTCTGCTGCAGCTGGCAGCTGTTTTCAGAATAGAAGCTCTAAAAGCTGCAACCTGCTCAGCAGCACACTAGACAGACATAGCCAGAGACTAGCAGGTTAACATATCACAGCATTTTGCAGCGAAAGACTGTTATTTTAGAGCAGGCCAGAGATTAAATGAGAATGAAAACAGGGCTTCCATATTCCACTGCAAATAATTGCAGATGTTGTTCTGTATCTTCTGGACATTTGACACTATGTGAATGCCAAAAAATGTGATCATCATGATTATTTTAAAGCCCAGACACACCAAACACTAGCGGCGACAAAGACCCCCTGCTGCGTCACCTGACATAGCTGTGTCTTGGCCAAAAAGTTGCACATGGACACGCAGCAAAGACTACAGCCAATGGCCAGCCAGCATGTACAGTCTGTGCCTGCATAAGAGGAAATAGCTCTCTCCACCAGCAGACGGTGGTAGTTGTCATTCCAAAGGGGAAACCGGAAGACCGTCTTTACACTATTAAGCCAGTCAGCACATTAACAACACAATCCAATGTTGAAAGAACAGAACATATTAAACGTGAGCCTGTGAGACTGTGAACGGTAACACAAACCATCAGGAAATGTTTCTGCTAAAGAGCTCAATAGATAAACAATAATAATCTGACCTTATGGAACAAGTTTGCGCTGGTCTTATTCCCTGTGGACTTCAGCTCTTTGTGTATTTTCCTCACTTCTGTTTCTCTCTTCGTGCACTGAGCTGAACTGCCAGTCAGAGTGATTTCATTCAGAGACAGCCTCGGCTGTTGCCTACATCAATTCAATGTGCTGAATCTGCAAAAAAGGAAGGGGGCCAAGAAGGGGAAATGATATGGGACACACTACACGGACTAGGGCGACAGATGCTCACCAACGGCCCAACACTGACCAATAGCCTGCTGTCAGCTTGGTGTGTCAGGGCTTATAAGGCCGCAACACTGAAAACATTCAGTGTTACTCTTGCATGTAATACAATGTAATGAAATAATGGAAACACACATAGTAGGTTTCCTGCTTTTAATGAAAACAAACTTTAATTAAGACGCATTGTTTGAGCTCTTAATTTTTATTTCATTAAACATCACAAAATCACTTTTGTCTGACTAGAACATTCCACTGCTGGCACTCCAGAATGAAGGTAACACATGGCTGGAAGCACTTTTAGTTTTCTTGGCTCGTGGCCATGCTCATAGGGAATCAGAAAGTAAACAGAGCAGCAGTTCATGTGTTAGGTTCCTCCCTTTGTCAGTAAAATGACTATTAAGTATGACTATGGTTTTGGTTTAGCTAAAATAGCTATATGCTGTTATCCTGATTGCCGTGACGTCGTTCACTTTGTTTTTGGTCTGCCACGTTAAAGTCATTTGAGGCAACCGGTTAATGTTCAGCTGTAAAATTATTTAGTAGTTGGAAGTAGATTTCCTTTCAATTTTACGTTCAAAAGCACAGCCACTCAGTGACAGTTGCCACTTTCACCAGGTTTTTTGTCTTTGTTTAACACTCTCAGTTCTCATCAGATACAGTTAAAGAAACTCAAAACCACTTAAAGTTATACAAAATCTATACTAACAAAATTTGAACAAAACAATCATGATTATTACTAACATGCAAAGAAACAACTCGATTAAATACACCTACATACTCTTCTTATGACTCATAGCCTAGAAATGACACGCTGTGAAAACCGCATAACCACATGGAGCAGAGCACTTAACATCTGAAACCATTAACCCATAACCCACTGTGGCACTGAGCAATTCCCCCTCCCATCTTACACTTCCACCCATTTCTGATATGCCCTTGATTGCACATTAAACTAAAAAGGACTCTGTAAACCAAACCAGACCCCAGGGCCTAGGCTGCACCAATAGTAATGGTGGCAATTTTTTAATCTGGATCCAGATTCACACCAAAAATTAATCACTAACACTAACAAATAAGCTAATAATGACTATCATATTTATGAAGGCCAATTAAACAAACTACAGTGAATCTACTTGCCTTGCAGTTCCACAAGTTTTCATTTTGTCTAGTTCATTCTCGTGTGTTTTGTTTATATAAAGATTCTGACAGTCCGCAGTAGGTGCAGCTGGGAGCTAAAAAGTGCAAAGTGCCTGGGGAAAATGGAGTACTGGCTGACAGTCCTCTTGCCATTGGTTTCTATTGATGGTGGTGCCCACACTTCCACTGGCTCACTATGAGGAGCAAAACTCCCTTGAAAGCAGATATTCGAAAATCCCCTTTTTTTCGGACTCAAAGCACAAGCTTCACAAAACAAATTCAGTTATGACTAACTAATCTACAAGTCAGATATTGAGAAACTAGCTCTTGAGAAATGTTTGGAAAGTTTTGAAACCTGCTATATAAACTACAGAGGGCCCAGGATACTGACCCTTTTTACTTGTCAACTGTAAATGCTACATTACTCTGCAGATAGCAAATCAGTGAGAAAAACAAATATTTGCAATTACTTCGACTGACTGGTATGTCAGATAAAACATGATCCAGGATTTTTTTTTGTATTCACATAATCTCACACCTAAGGCAATACGTAGAAAATGCAAGCATTGCATTATGGCACAGCTATTAGTTGTTTGTTAAACAGTATGTTGTTACCTAATAACTGTTCTCACCACCACACGACCTTCTACTTTTCATCACATGCAAGATGAATACAAAGGTGCCTGCATGCATGATATGCTTATATTTTCTCCATAAGCACTCATCACAGATCGGAGAGAGCAGACATGTTGGGAAGAAAGCATTTTGAATTTACACTCTTCAGGTCTGGGTGACATTTTCACATGATGATAAAGAAAATATAGCAGGGGTCTTGTGTGAGAATCCCTGCAGTGGTGATGGACAGAGACACAATTACCCTGCCTGTAGTTAGCTACAACCAGGGTGACTTACAGTGAAGGCTCCAAGTAGCCTGACTTATGACCTGTGCATCACACATGAGTACGAAAGCGTAGAACTGCCGAGGCAGAAAAAAAAAAAAAAATCAGCATGATCAGCATTAGGTAATAACATTAAAAGTTTCTTGTTTTTCACATTTTTACAAGATATTTTCATGTTAAAAGTTGCATGTTATAACAAGATAAATAAATACACTGTTATAACAAGAGAAGTTTCTTGTTTTTTTTTTTGTTTGTTTGTTTTGTTTTTACAAGAAAAGCTTCTTGTTCTAACATGAACACATCTCCTTATAACAACTTTTCATATTATTACTTGATACTGTTCATTTTGTCCCCTGGTGTGGCATTCATATGCTTCCAAAACTGAGGATCTGACAACATGAAAAAATGTTTTTTTTTTTACTTTTAGTTCTGACACTTGGGGTTACTTAATAACATTTTCCTTTTGTTGTTCTTGCTATACTGTAATGGTTTTTGTTGTTGTTGTTTTAATTTTGCAGTAGTGACCTAGATAAATATTGCTTCTCTCTTGTCATGATTTCCTCAGACGATGACAAGTTATTTTACTGTGTTCTCAGTCATATTTGTTGCTGCCTTGAAGCCAGTGAAAGTGGATGCGTTGGGGTCTATGGAGCTTAAGTTTAATTATGGTTGCTCAAAGTCATAGTTCAGTTGTCCTGGGGCATTTCCCATAGCTCCAAATAGAGCGGGGGTTTTATTGATTGGTCTTATTTGGGGTTTGCAGCCTCCACATTGTTATCTGTGTACACCAGGTTGCTCTTTTGTGAAGAGGTCACTGAGACATGGTTTTCAACCTCTCTGGAGCATCTCCTGTGCTTTTCATTTCTGGAACAACTACAGCAGTCCCATTTCTTTCTTGTACATAATTTCCATCCACCTCTCGACCAAATGTAGTACCTTGTGTCATGTCTTCTAACTCCTCATCTGTGTCTGGAAGCATGGACAACCTTTTGGTGAGGCTCTGAGGCAGGAAGCTAGACAGAGAAATTCGGTTTGATGACCTCAGTGTGACCTGGCCATTGTCAGCTCCACCCTCAAGAAATGGTGAAGGACCTGCCCAGTCACTAGTTGTTATCTGCTGCCTCCGAAGGTTCCATTGCTTTATATAGATGAGTAGGAATCCTACCATCATCAGTACCAGGGCTCCACCTATCAGCCCTGCCACTGCTTTACTGTGGTCTGTGCCCTTATTGGGCGTTGCTTTTTTTTGTAGAGGATCTTGTCTTTCCTTTGCCTTGTTGATGTGGATAAATGGTGTCTTTTTTGTGGCAACTGAAGTTTTGTATAAACCTGTTGGCGGCATAGCATCATGCGTGACATGGCTTGTGGTTGTAGATTTGTATTCACCAGGCTTGGTAGAACTGGTTGTGGTGGAGATAGGTTCTGTAGACAATGTTGGACGTGTAGATAATTGGGTCATTTTATCACTGCTGAACGGGCTTTGAGTGGAGCTGCTCAGTACCGACGGTACCCTTGTAGCTGTGGTTGGGATGCTGGCGTGACTGGTAGCAATGGTTATTGCTGATGTTATGACTGTGGGGCTGTTGAACTGAGAATCAGTGGAATTGGTTGGAGTTGCTGCTGTTGTCTTTGAAGGCATTGTTAGAGTACTTTGCAGTGAAGGTTTAGTGGTGGAGTTTGTAGCTTTTTCCTCTGCTGGATTTGCATTAACTTTGATAGACGGTGTCATGTTAGGACCTGAGACCTCTGACAGTGGGTTTGAGCTGAACGCCTCCTGTGTTGTCAGCTGGTCATGAGTGAACTTATTTGGTGTTTCCTGTGTTTCTGTCATGGCATCAGTAAGGTTTTTATTGTGGCCAGATGTCACTGCGCTACTTGCTGTCAGTGGCAGCAGCCATATGAAAATGAGGCTTACAAAATGGATGCTCATTGTTTTCTTAAGTCTTGAGGCTGGTTGCTGTGTCTTCATAGCTACAACAGAGGAAGTTAATTTTGTTAGATATGCGCAGTCTGAAGCAATGTGCTGTTATGAAATGTAACCTGGTGTTGCATCATTCATTTCCCCAAAATGCAACTTTACATAGACATAGGATTCAACAGTACATAGAGGGTATATTTAAAGCACTGCAGTTTATTGGACTTGCAGTCGTCTCTCCAATGGTCTTTAGTTACACTTTACAATATACACTTACTATAAATGAGGTTTTCTATTCAATCAAGAAAGTAAGTGTTGGCTTTGATAATGATGATGTTTTTTTTTGTTTATCAACTTTTAATTATCACTTCTCAGTCACAAATTACTCCAAAGTACTTTAGTTTTCATTATCACCTCTAAGTTTTGGTAGTGGGACTGTTTTCAATCCACTCAATATATAAAGGAGTTGTCTGTAAATAGATTAGTTATCTTTGGCTCATTCTCTGTACACTTTCATGTGTACACTTTGCCTAAATTTTAGCTCCAGCATCAATCCAAAGTGCTCAAATTATTCGGTGGACTTAAAGCTCCATTAATAATTCAAAGGAATAAAATGTACTCACCAATGACTTTATACCAATAACCACTATAACCCGTTGGCTGTGTTGCTCCAGGATGTGTGAAGAGTTATGGTGATGGGATATTTTGCTGTTGCCCGTCTGGCAGAGCGTCCCTTGCAAGAACTAGGGGCATAGTAGGCTTCTCTCTGCAGAAATTGTGACTACTCTTGCCTCACTTACAGGAAGTGTGACATGTGAAACTGATGACAATCCTCTGCATCTTCAGTCTGCTGTGCTAAACATAGTAGTTCATGTTTCAGCCTTACTTCACTAAGAAATGTTAAAACAGAGCTAAATTGAAACATGTAGTGTACATGTAGGCCTGGTGGCTTGCACATGTTATTAAGGTTCTTGCAGCTATTAAATTGAGATCATACATGGCCCTTTATTCTGTTGAGTCATCAAGTGTGGTAACCTGAACAGTGGGTGCACATCTATACTCAGGGTCCATGTACCTGCTATGTCAGATAGGCATGGGCATGACTCACTTTTTTAAATGTGCTCTGTGAGTCAGCCTTGCACAAATCAAACACTAAAATTGCCTGGGTAAAAGCACAGTGACATCTTATGACATAAAGCTTACACATTTTAAACCACACAAACTGTTTTGCAGTTGTGTGCCATGTGCTATGATAAGAGTTGCTGATCAAGAGACTGATATAATGATGAGGTTGACAATACTTAATTGTCTGCCCAGATGCACTAGACCAAGAGTCTACAGTCTGTTGCCCATGCAGTTGAACATTAACCTCAGTCTAATGGCCAGAGGAGCCTCTGTTTAGCCTTCTTAATACCCTGGTCACACCGAGACGCGTTGCTTCAAAAACAGTGTGGTGCACCTGTGGAGAGGACCAAGGACCATGTGCAACTGGGCAATCAAATGTGATTAATGGAACAACACACACAAACTACTTTTCTGTCATCTGATTGATTTGATTGGCTGCCTGGGCCAAGTGTGACATTGACAAGCAGTGCGTAGAGTATTTGAACTTTTATGCTTGAAAAATAAACATAAAAATAACATAACACACTGTGTAAAAGAGGAGCACACGCTATGCTCAGCGTACCACAAGAAAACAGGGGTTTGCTGTCAACACATTTCTGGTGATGTTTTTAGTTTGAACGAGGCCCAAATGTGTTTCTTTACAATTCCAACACCCCAAACCTCTCTGTTACTACAGCTGTTTTTTAGTCACATCAACACATGCACAGGGAATAATAGGTAACACGTTATTTGAAGGGGTGGGCATTAGACTGTCATGACACCAGTCATGACCATGACGGAGTCTTTATTAATGTTAAGACTGTTGTCATTTAGTGTCCTTTGATCAGTTGTGACAGTTTTTTTTTAAGTAAACATTGTTTGAGATGTTTTTGTTATGACAACTTGACATTAATCAAGACAGCATGACCTGTCATAAGCATGCCATGGCAGACCCAAGCATCCAACTTACAGAAACTGTGTTAAGCTTTATGTGTTAATGTCACAGGGTGGAAGTGGAATGTTTTGAAGGGGCACTACACTAGTCTTAATTAAGAGTCCAAATTGCACCACTGAAGTTAAGGTAAAGAAAAATATTTATGACAAAGTTATTTGTAGTAGTCTCATGACTGACATTGTAATGCACACCCCTTCAAATAAAGTGTCACCAAATGATGTTGTTCTTAATAATGATAGTAAGAAGAACTACCACACCTTAAATACCTAAGTATTTATCATCTGGCTATTCTTTTTTTTTTTTTTTTTCCCAATGATGCTTCAGTGCTTCTTTTAATAACTACACTCAGTAAATATTAATAAAGGGATAGTGACTTGAATCATGAATATTGTTTTAAAAATACATTTTAGAGACACTGACACAATGCAAAAATCCATTTATTTTAAACCCGACATTTGAACAGGCTCTGTTTTATTTGCACAAGTGTTATGAAAAACAGAAGTATTAGAGAGTCTACAGCACAGGTAAGAGATGACTGATAGCTAAATTGACAGAGGAAATGTTCAACAAAGATTATTTAAGACAACAAAAACTTTTTGCAGACATTGTACCCAAGTTTCTGACCATCATTTTAATATGACTTTGGCAGCACTCGAGCTCCCTGGTGTCATATCTACTAATAGATGTTGGGAACAAAATTAAGCAGTCTTACAGTGAATACTGAATTTGATAAGCAAATGTGTAAGAATAACCAGCATATCATGTTAGATGTTTAAAAGTTATACTTTTTACTTATTCTTTGCAAATATGTACACCTCATTCTTTTTAAAATAAAAAATATGTTTGAAAATATCTTTCTTGTGTCAGACACAAGAAATTTTTGGTATGGGTACTGTAACTCCAGGCAGAGGTTACTGGGTTTTTAGTTAGATTCTGTGAAGTGCAATAAACTGGAATGAACATGCTAAGTTAAACCAGAAAACATTGGCTGAACTGACTGGTTGCTGTTTGTCTTGAGTGAAGTGTGTGGGGCTGGAATTTACCTCCTCACACAACAAGAGGCATGTCCTCTAGATCCCTGGGAACCTCCAGACAGGAATCTTTGGAGCACGAGCTCTGCATCTGACTGGCCTTTTCTTCAGGATCAAATGCCATTGCCATGGCCCCTCTCTCAAGTCCTGCATTTCCCTCTTCCTTTGCCTCTGGTATTTCAGCCTGGCGCTCTTCCTCCATCTTGCTGTCTGATCTTACCTCCTCAAGCATGACACTAGCATCACATGGCCCAACCAGTCCTCTGACTTCAGGCCGGTCAGTGCCCCAGTAGCCTGTACCGCTCACCAAGTCCATGTTGGACCTGGAGGTGCGTGGGGCATAAACGCGGCGCTGAATAAGGCAGACCTGGCATGCCAGTGCCACGGTGGCAACTAGCAGACAGACAATCAGCCCCCCTGCTGAACCTATAGCAATCAGACCCATCTCTGTGTCGATCAAGCAGTCAGCACGAGTGCCATTGCTCTCTGTGTCAGGTGAGTTTGTGTGGCCAATGGTAGTAAAGCTGGGCTCCACAGCTGGGACTGAGCTGCCACCTTGATCTTCTGTTTTGTACGAATTTGGCTGCAAGGTTGAAAGGTCTTGGTCTGCATCCGTAGGACAGAACGGCAGCTGGTTGAGCAGAAGAAACAGCCAGAGAGAAGTTCTGGTGCCTTCCATTATGCTCTGAAATTAAGAGCGGAACTGTAGGCTTAGTGCATCACTTAAAACATACACCTAAACTGTTAAAGGTGAATGTAAATTCACAAAATCACTCAAAGCTCTGATGAAGCCACTACTCAATTTCTTAAATGATGCCATCGCACAAAATTCAGACCAAAAAGTTGGTTTTACAATTAAGTTTGCCCCTTAATGATTTTAAAAGTTTCATTTTTAATGTGAGTGTAATCTTGTATTGACAATACTTACTAAGTCTTATGTGGAGGTCTTGGTGGAAGGATGGAGTGAGACACCTGCTGCAGACAGGCTCTTGAGATGCTCTGAACTCACTTCCTGACCCCCTCTCTGGGTCTTTTTCTGCTCTGGTTATTTTGGGGCCTCTCGCTGATACCACACACACTGAAGAGCTCTTACAAGAAAAGACAGACACAAAAAAATAAGTTTCTCAGAACCCAAATGGCTGTCATTAGTGTCACATATTATGCTTTAAACAGGCTCATTTAGGCAGGCTCATGTACACAACTAACCCCAAACACAATAATGCATTATAAACTGAATTTTAATTTGACCTTGCTAATTTTTTTAATCTCTTTTCCTCAGGTTCAAAACAGGCCAGATCAATGGTGACCTACTCATCTACCATGTCCTCCTAACTCTCAAACCCTACTACGCTAAACCATATGAGATTGTAGTAGACTTAACACACGTAGGACCCAGCAATCGCTTCAAAACCGACTTCCTGTCCAAGTGGTTTGTGGTCTTTCCTGGCTTTGCCTACGAGAATGTATCAGCTGTCTATGTCTACAACTGCAACACCTGGGTGAGGGAGTACACTAAGTACCATGAGCGGCTACTGACAGGCCTGAAGGGCAGCAAGCGTCTCCAGTTCATTGACTCTCCAGCTAAGCTGGCAGAGCACATCGAACCTGACCAACAGAAGCTGCCCGCAGCCACACTAACCTTGGAGGAAGACCTTAAAGTGTTTCATAATGCCCTCAAGCTGGCCCATAAAGACACCAAGGTCTCAATAAAGGTGAGGATGCAGCCAGCACATAGCAGTTTGTACTAAGAGGTGCTGAATACCTTATAGACTAAAAGAATTAGATTAGAGAAGGTATGTTCATTAGAGAAATTCAAGCAACCCTTGGGTTTCCTAAGTGTGTTTTCTTGTTGAACAGGTGGGCTCGACGGCAGTTCAGGTGACCTCAGCTGAGCGGACCCGTGTCCTTGGACAGCCCGTCTTCCTCAATGACGTCTACTACGCCTCAGAGATTGAAGAGATTTGCCTGGTGGATGAGAGTCAGTTCACCCTCACCATGGCCAATCAGGGCACACCACTCACATTCATGCATCAGGAGTGTGATGCCATCGTCCAGTCCATCATCCATATCCGGACACGCTGGGAGCTGTCACAGCCTGATTCTATCCCACAGCACACCAAGATCCGACCAAAAGATGTACCTGGCACTCTGCTTAACATTGCCCTGTTGAACCTGGGCAGCTCTGACCCAAGCCTCAGGTCAGTCCCGTTGGGCACTTAACAGTTATTCTGGACCCAGAAAAACACAGTAGCCTCACCAGCTCAATAAGAAAAATGTGAGGCTGCATATAAAAAAGTGGTCTCCATGTATTTGAGACACCAAGGGTTTTCTTCTTGCCAAACAAGTTGTAATTTCTGCTGTGGACACTTCTCAGGGGGAAGAATTAACAATTCAATGTAAAAAGTAAAATCCATATTGTTGTCTAAACTGCAGCAGCAATTGCTTTTGTATCAGGATTGGTAAGTACCAAAATTTGAAATGTGTTTTAGAAAACAACTGTTAAATTACCTTGTGTGGTTTCAGTTCCGACTTAAATGACACTACACAGAGAAGCTGTTAAAACTTGAAAACAGTTTTTTGCACTACTCTTATTGACAGAGTCTGACACCTCTGACTTGTTGTCTATCCCACATCCAGGTCTGCTGCATACAATCTATTGTGTGCTTTGACCTGCACCTTCAACCTGAAGATAGAGGGCCAGCTGCTGGAGACATCAGGCCTCTGCATCCCCGCCAACAACACCCTCTTCATAGTCTCCATCAGCAAGACTCTGGCTGCCAATGAGCCCCATCTGACACTGGAGTTTCTGGAGGAGTGCATTTCAGGCTTCAGCAAGTCCAGTACGTCTATTTAACACAGCTGCCGGGAGACATACACATGCTCTCACATGCGTGTGTGTATCCATCTTATTCCTAGCCCCCATGATCCCTTGCGGGAATTATATGCGTGACTTCCACCGTTGAACCGAAACCGGTAATTTCCAATGGTAACACTGAGTCTGTTAAATGGGATCCTACATTTCCCATGTTGCAAGCAATAGCAGCATTTTGTTAGACCGTCTCTGCCAGGTAAATACCCTCGTCTGTCAAACTGCAGATTTGACAAAGCTCCTCCAGAGCCACAGAAGACACTGTACAATGGTTTAAACATGCTGAGTGAATATTCGTCATTCTGAGTTAATGTGGAAAGGTGGTGTTTTTGCACAGTAAAAGCATTTATGGGAAGTGCATTGATTAGTGTTGGTTTTCCACTGCAGGTATTGAGCTGAAACATCTCTGCCTGGAGTACATGACACCCTGGCTGCTCAACCTGGTTCGCTTCTGTAAGCACAACGATGATGCCAAGCGTCAGCGTGTCACCGCCATTTTGGATAAACTCATCACCATGACGATCAATGAAAAGCAGATGTATCCCTCTATCCAGGCCAAGATCTGGGGCAGCCTAGGCCAGGTGAGTCTACCACACCAATAGCCTTACAAGTCAAATTGTGTTGTGGATTTGGCCTCTACTGTAACTTTCTCACTGTGTCCCCAGATAACAGACCTGCTGGATGTTGTGTTGGACAGCTTTATTAAGACTAGTGCAACGGGAGGCCTGGGCTCCATCAAAGCAGAGGTTATGGCTGATACTGCAGTGGCTCTGGCTTCAGGGAATGTCAAACTGGTCTCCAGCAAGGTGAGCTAATACATTCTGGAATAGTGTCTGCCGAGTTGCCTGTGCTCAGCACATATTTTATCATAGACAGATTTTGTTGATGAAGTCTGAAGATGTTCGAGGCTGAGAAATGAAGCCAAAGCAGAAGTGCCAAAAACTGCCATTCTTCTAATGGCCACTAGAGGCTGGCTCCAAAGCAGAGTCAATCCCCATAGACCCCCATGTTTAAATGCCCAACCTTACAGCAGAAATAAACATGTTTACAAAAAAACAGTGTTGGTCTCTATAGCTATTTTCAACGTTTATGACGACTGTACAGGGGGTGAATTTTTGTATAGCACACCCCTTTACACTTTATTAAGGCCCAAAGTTGTGCATATTTAAGGGCAGGGCTGCTTTCAGTGACAGACTGCAAGGCCTCACCACAATCTGTGAGTCAGATCCACTCCTCGCTCCTTTACAGCTCTAGCCTCTTGTCCAAATATGGTCACTTCTGGCTTCAAAAAGCCAAGATGCGGATGGCTGAAATGCCAAACTTGTCAGAGGAGACTTCACGTCTGTTTTTTTTTTCCACCCAGTGATCTGAGTGTTTGTGAGCAAATACCTCAACCTATCATATATTCATATAATTCAACCTGTTTTGAAAGCCTCTACATGGCGTTACCCCTGTTTATTTGTTTGTAATAATTTCATACTTGTTGCATTGTATTCAGTTGGCCAAATTCAAAAGGTCATCGTCTTTGTCAAATAACATCAATAGCAGAGAATCATTCGCAATTAGAGTCCCGCCAACTTTTAACGAATGGAAGCCATATGAAAGTTGGAGGAATGAAGTGGCAATTTGGACCAAAGTCGAGGCCGGTTCTACGCAGGGGTAAGAGGGGGCAATGCCCCCTTAAACAAATGTCTTGCTCTCTCAAATCAAATCTGCCGAAAAAGGCACAAAACAGAAAAGTTTTGTCATCTGTCTCCTAGGGCTGGGCGATATGGCCTAAAAAATAAAATCTCAGATTTTTTCACAACAAATCCAATTCATGATGTAAATCGATTTTCCAGCTCTAATTAAAATCAATTTTCAGAAAAATATTTGCGGCCTGGTAGCATGTATCTGGGCTCCAAAACTTTCAGCATGTGAATAAACCCTGGCTTTTCCACGGGAAATACGGGCACCATATCTCTTGCAAGATACATCACGGCTGCATCCGTGATCACTTTCCACAAGGTCCCTTTCTCATCATACGGCAGTGTTTCCCCTACCATTATATTGAAGATCAAGTTAGTGTTATTTAATTTTGTTTTCTATATCGCTCCAGATCACAACAGAAGTCATTTAAGGTCACCTTTCCTATAGAACAGGTCTATACCCTGTCCTTTTTATCAAACTAACTAAAGAGTCTTATGTTATTTATCTTGTTTACACAACGGCATGTCAGTTCTGTCTGTACATGGTGCACATTTACAGTCCTCCTCTGCTCTGTGTCACGGTCGGCGGAGTTCAGCCCCAATGTGCGCACACACACACAGACGTGTGCACGCGCACACACATACACACGCACACACACAGACACAGGTGAACACACTAGAACACAGCTCGGGATGCATTTTCCGGAGTCAAGACAATTATAACTGAGCCTGGTCCGAACCTGCAGCACGGCACTGAACACCCAGACTATGGAGAGGAGCCTGTGTTGCGTCCAGGCGTTGTCACGTAAATAACAAATTCAAGTACAGGGGAATAGGGATATTTTCGTAGGGAGCAACACCTCCCTGTTTGACCTGTTTGAGGTGCTGCAGTAAATTGGTAGTACTGCTACCTTGGGTTGCAACAGCCTTCAAACACACTTTGCAGCAGGGTGCTGTTTATTCTGTCTGACGCCACAAAACCGAACTCTGCCATGATGTTTGTGTATCAAGTGCGTGGGGGGGGGGAGCCCACTCTGAACTACGGGTGCCCAGCGGGGAGCATCAGTGGCGGATGTTAATCAACCTAAACTACAAATTTGAATTAATCAATAAAATCGATTTATCGCCCAGCCCTACTGTCTCCACTCCACTCCGTGCTGTGTGCTGGCTGTGTGTGATCTACTGTCTGCAATCAGCAGAGACCCTCCCCCCAGTAAACACCCAATCACTATTTAGTATGCAAATGAGCCAAGATGCATCAGCGTCAGGTTTCTCAGTCTCAGTGAGGCAGAATGCAGCAGTAAAGTGAAGCTCTGTTAAACTCGTCGTAGCGTCTCGTGTCGTGAGATACTTAATATATAGTTAACAACAAAAAAACAAAAGTAAATATAGCAGTCTGAGCCTGTCAGTGCGAACGTTTCTTCAATCACACAAGCACAGTGAGAGATGAGTGAAATGACTATGTAGAACAAAACAAAATGAAAACAAAGCAAAAAAAAAACAAAAATAGCATTGGCACTTGTATATATTAAAAAAATATAAATTGATGCGCACAATGACTGAGTAGTAGTAGATAACTATGATGTAGTATGTAAGGACAGAGACTATGTGATGTTAAAGGCAGATGCAAAAAGGTGTGTTTTGAGTTTACTTTTGAAGGAATCGACTGTGTTGGCTCCATGGATTTGAATGGAAAGGCGGTTCCAGAGGAGAGGGGCTCGGTATGAGAAGGCTTTACCACCTTCTGATGATTTATTAATTTTGGGGATGGATAGGAGACCAACATTATGGAATGTTGGAGGTCTGATTGATAAATGTGGAGTAAGTAGAGATGGTAAGTAGGATGGTGCAAGTCCGTGTAATATTTTATAAGTTAAAAGCAGAATCTTGAAGTCCGATCTAGTGTGTGCAGGGAGCTAGTGTAATGAAATGAGAACAGGGGTGATATGGTAAGATTTTCTGGTTCTGATTAATATCCTGGCAGCAGTATTCTAAATGAGTTGTAGTTTCCTAATGGTTGAATTGGGTAAGACAGAGAAAAGTGTATTGCAATATTCTAATCAGGATGAGACAAAAGCGTGAACCAGAGTTTCTGCATCAGTCATGGAGAGAATGGGATGAATCCTGACAATATTGCGTAGGTGAAAATATGCTGTTTATGTTATATTATTAATATGGTCTTCAAAGGAGAGATTAGGATCGAATAAAATACCAAGATTTCTAACACAGGGGCTTTTTGAATTGATAGTACCAGCTAAGTTTAAGGTGAGATTGCAGAATTTGTTTCTGATGTGCTTTGGACCTACAATTAACATTTCAGTTTTTTCAGTATTTAAGAGAAGGAAGTTTGACGACATCCATTGTTTGATCTCTTGTGTGCACTGTTCTAGGTGGATCAGTTGATGAGAGGTGTCAGGCTTGATAGATATGTAGAGCTGAGTATCATCTGCATAAAATTGGGAACCTAATTTGTATTTATTGATTAATGAACCGAGGGGTAGCATGTAAATAGTAAAGAGAATGGGACCAAGCACAGACCCTTGTGGTAAACCATAATTGACCTTTTTGCATTCTGAAGAGCAGTTATTATGAAAAACAAAGTGAGATCTGTCGGTAAGGTAGGATTTGAACCAGGCGAGAGCAGAGTCGGTGAGTCCTATGTAGTTTTCTAGATGGTGAAGTAGAATATGGTGATCAAGTGTGTCAAACGCTGCGCTGAGGTCTAGTAGCAGCAATACTGAAGCTGAGTCGGAGTCGGAGGAGAGTAGTAAATCATTGACCACTTTTGTCAGTGCAGATTCCGTACTATGGAATTTTCTGAAACCAGATTGATGAAGGTCGTATAGATTATTGAAGGAGAGGTGATCAGTGAGTTGTTGGGCTACTGCTTTTTCTCGGATTTTTGAAAGAAAGGGGAGATTTATAATTGGTCTGTAATAATTGATCACATCAGGTTATGTTTCTTGAGTAGTGGCCTGATTATGCCTGTTTTGAAAGATGCAGGTACTGTTCCAGTGGTAAGAGAGCTATTAATTATATGTAGTAGTAGTGGGCTAAGAATTGGGAAGAGGTCCTTAATGTAGAGGGAATAGGATCCAGTAGGGAGGTAGAGGGATTGGAGGAGAAAACCAGTTTAGAAAGAGTTTCATTGGAAATTGTCTCGAAGTGAGTGAGTTTGCAAGGCGAAGACAGGTCGTATGAAACCGCCATGTCCTGGGTGGGAG
Organism: Epinephelus fuscoguttatus; assembly: GCF_011397635.1. Taxonomy (NCBI): domain Eukaryota; kingdom Metazoa; phylum Chordata; class Actinopteri; order Perciformes; family Serranidae; genus Epinephelus; species Epinephelus fuscoguttatus. The sequence goes on along the minus strand of NC_064756.1, from coordinate 45,742,364 downwards.
ATGGGAGAGAGAGAGGTTATTGCTTTTCTGATGTCAATTTTAGTGGTGAAAAATTCTATGAAATCAGGAGCGGTATGAGGAATATTACATATAGGGGATGGTTTACATGTTAATTTAGCTACAGTGTCAAAGAGAAATTTTGAGTTATTTTTATTATTTTGTATAAGTTCAGAAAAGTAAGCTGTTCTAGTGGCACTAAGAGTGTGTTTATATTCATGAAGGCTGTTTGGCCATTCAAGCCGAAAATTATTTAGCTTGGTTGATCTCCATTTATACTCGAGCTTTCTGCATTTTTGTTTCATAAGCCGAGTGTTTTGATTGTACCAGGGGGATGGTTTTGGTCTTATTTTTCTGTTATAAAGAGGGGCGACGGTGTTAAAAGTATACAGTAGTGCAAAATTGAAATTTTCCATGAATTCATTTAGGCAACAGGACTGATCCATGGTGGTGATAGTTGATTTGAGTTTCTCAGCAAGTTTATGAACAGTGGATGAGTCGGTGCATCGGGGAGTTTAGATTTTAGAGTGGCTAATATGACAATTAGAGATTAATGTAATTTTAAAAGTAAAGAAATAGTGATCTGAAAGGGCAGGTAGGTGTGGTGAGATAGCTAGATCTGTGAAAAAGAGGCCGCGTGTAAGGATCAGGTCAAGTGTATGACCACAGAAGTGAGTGGGTTCATTGATTTGTCATGTGAAACCAGTAGAATCGATCAGGTCTAGAAAAGCCGTACTGAGTGGTTCAGATTTATCGTTAATATGGATATTAAAATCTCCCATAATTAAAAAATTATTAGATTGTGTCAGCATGTCACAAAGAAAGGTAGAAAACTCTGATAAAAACTGTGAGTAGGGCTCTGGTGGTCGATATAAAATTGCTATATGAAATGACTATAGCTTGGAATGCATAACAAGTACTTCAAAGGATGTAAAAACGGTGATGTTTCTTGGATTTAACTGAAGAAAACTGGATTTATATAGCAGCAACGCCCCCACCTCTTGATTCACGTGACACTTGTAAGCTTGTGTAATTTGGGGGTGATGCCTCATTCATACTTAGAAAGTCACTTGGTTTTAGCCATGTTTCACAAAGGCCCATTAGATCTATGTTATGGTTATTGATCATGTCTTGAATAAGCAGTGATTTAGAGGACAGTGATCGAATGTTAATAAAGCCTATATTCAAAGTAACAAGTGGCAGAGGATGAACAAGAGGAGGGCTTAATGTGGATAATGTTGTGATGATTTATAGCATTGTTACTTTTATGTTTAATATCCCGGGTTTCACTGATTATAACAGGGATATGACTGTTGTAATGAGGTGGGTGAATATCCATATTGCAGGGATGCACAGGGATATGACAGCTGTCATTGGTGATCTTGTCATCTGAGTGAATTAAAACAAGCGATGAGCCAGCAGGATCCTCACTATCCAGATTGGGTAAATTTGGAGTTAAAGTGAGGTTATTAGGATCATGCTGGGATGAAAGTCAAGAGTTAAACGCTATGTGATTATTGAAATTTGACACAAGTGTCTTGGTCCATTTCCAGTTTGGGTATAAATTGTCGGTTTTGTATAAGTCACTCTTAGACCAAAAAGCGTCAAAATTGCTGATAAAACCATAACCTGTTTTTGTACAGAAATTGTTTAACCACTGGTGGAGCCCAAAAAGTTGGCTAAATTGTTCAGATGAGGATGACAAAATGGGAATAGGACTGGAAAAGATGCAGCATTTGCCCAGGCTTTCAATGGTTAATGCGAGTGACTCAATCTCATGCCGGAGTTTGATTGATTGTCTGGTTGTGACGTCATTCGTCCCACAGTGCAACAGTACAGTGTGGACGGAGGGGTGAAGTTCAAGCAGCATGATTTACTGTTCAATGAAATCTGCGACTCTGCCGCCAGAGAGGCAGTATGTTACAGCGCGGGGGAGTTTCATAAATCTCACGATGGAGTCACCTAGAATAAGAAGTTCTGCTGTGTCCGTGTATTCAGAGCTGCTGTACATGGAGAGTTTAGGTGGAAGCTGGCGATTTACCGGGCTAACTGTATTAGTCACATTGGCACTGCAGGGGGAGGTGGCTTTGTTATCGGACAGCTGTGTGGAAAAGGGGGCGTTGGCTGCATCAGTAGCTTGTCCTGGAGCATGAGTGTTTTTTACACTGGGGTCAACACTACACCTGGATAGCTGAGGTGAAAGTCTGGGATATTTACTAATGGGAGAGGTATCTCTGGAGTTGGGATTATGCGGAGAGCGGGGTCTTTTCGATGATGCTGTAATTTGTTTGGCTACGGTAGTGTGAGAAATGTGTGGGGAAATTGGTTCAGACTTGTCGGCGGCTTCACGAGGGGCGAAGTGGTTGAAGAGCTGAAGCGGGCCATCTTCTCCACTTGGATCGTGAAGAGGAAGGGAAATTTTCCTCGTGCCCCTCACCACCGATGTCCAGGAGGAGCAACCGGGAGCAGGGGATTCGTTGTCCAGCGATTCCAGACAAGCCAGCCGGGAGGAGAGCTCCGTTTGTCGCTGGAGAAGTTCCATGATAAGAGACTTAATGGATTTCAACTCAGTTTTTATAGCTTATCTGTGATTGTTGATGACATAGCCATCATTCGGGAGAAGACTTCAGTCGGATAAACAGAAGTGCCGTAACAGGTAAAGTGATTTATTCTGGTTAATCCTTGAGTGACGGTAACTGTTCATATAACGTTAGTTCACAGTCAGTGCCAGCAGGGAGATGGAATGTACTGTAGTATGTGGCTCGCAGTCAGGCTGGTGAGGTGAGGTGATCCGGAGACTGAAAGCAAGGAAAACAGAAACTTTGGCAGCAAAGTTGATTGTGTGGCTCCGTTGTTTACTTTGTGGTGGCTGTAGCAGTTTGAAAACAACCACCATATAAGATGTTGTGGTCCACAATCAGGGACGGCAGTAAGGACAGTAAACTGGAAACCAGGAGTGTTTTCCGGAAATAAAGCCGGCAAAGGGTCTGGTTGTGGTGATCCAGCTCTTATCATTGGTATAGATCGAAAAGTGGCTGAAGGTATGTCGTTTGCTGCTCAGCGGCATATACCGATCCCCAGACTGGCATACAGATTCTCGGAGAAGTATACTGCTATTATGCCGCTGTTATTCCACCGACACACGACGGGATGTGCCGCTTGAGATTGTTATGGCACTGAGAGACTGTTGGATGGGTACCGCCCCCTGATGCATATGCAAATGTAATGCCACTGGGCTGGTTTGACGACAAGTACTGCCATAAATGTATACATTTTTTTGTCTTTATTGACAATATACAATATCACGTCTCAGCCTGAAGAAATGATCAAAATGAGTGAACACATTTAATGGTGACTTGTGACACATTCATTTTATAACCGCATCTTAAAATCAACGTTTGCATCTTATATCATATACATGACATATTCCTCTGGCTCATCAGCGGTATGTCCATGCCTAAAGGCTTATACCGCTGGAAGTGTCCATGCCTAACGGCTTATACCGCTGGAAGAGTAGCGGTATGTCCATGCCTAAAGGCTTATACTGCTGGAAGTGTCCATGCCTAAAGACTTATACCGCTGGATCAGTTGGTATATCGATGCCCAAAGGCTTATACGCTGGATCAGTGTGTCGACGCAGGACATCATATGGTGCTGAAGCAGGAGTGGTGTGTCGGTAGTAGGGGCGCAGTGTTGGCTGAATGAGACTTGTGATATTCAAGGACATATGCTGCTGCATAGACATGAGTAGAATAGCATGATCCAAGACCTAGATGAAACATAGGAGTAACAATTAAATTGAGACACAAAAATTCCAACATTTCTTTTCACAATAAGTATACAGTAAAAGTACAGTAAAACTACCAGGTGATTATTTATTTTAATCACCTGGTAGTTTTACTGTAACAAGCACATGTACACACACATATACAGACATACATACATACACACATGCACGCACGCACACACACACATTGATTGACAATAGTTAGAAAATATCTCAGTGTATAGTAAACATGATACATAATATGCCACAATGGTTAATGTTCTGCGAAGTAGATTTTATATGAAGTAATGTATTATTGTGTTCTCCTAATAATGAAAACCTGTCACTAAGTATTGTTTTGTTGGTTGACTCAAAGTACTTGTCGTCAAACCAGCCCAGTGGCATTACATTTGCATATTCATCAGGGGGCTGTACCCATCCAACAGTCTCTCAGTGCCATAACAATCTCAAGCGGCACATACCGTCGTGTGTCCATGGAATAACAGTGGCATAATAGCAGCATACCACTCCAAGAATCTGTATGCCAGTCTGGGGATCGGTATATACCAGTCTAGGGATCTGTATGCCAGTCTAGGGATTGGTATATGCCGCTGAGCAGCAATCGATATACCTTCAGCCACTTTTCGATCTCGGCACTACTGCCAATATCAGGCGAAGGTATGTAGAAGGAGCGTGAAGCATTGCAGGCTCGAATGACGGTGGTTAAAGCTGGTGGTTAAAAGCCGGGGTTTTGGTGGATATAGGCCAACGTGAGCCGCTCGTGAGCCATAAAAATATCTTAAAATCCAAGTCTGATGGTTAAATTCCTGAGTGTGTTTACACAATGCGGTTATAAACAACAATAATCTAAAGAATGTATCCTGTAAAATGAGGCTAAAATTGAATGAAACTCTGAGCTTCTGATGGGTACACACAGATGCCAACACATGCACAGTCACTCTCTGCACACTGTTTTTTGATAATCACAGCAATTTTTACAAAGCTTTTATTAACTTTTCACTCCTGCAGCTTTCAGTAGCTCAAAGGAGAGTGGAGTAAAGAGAAATCTGTTAAACTGCTAACCAAAAAAAAAACAAAAAAACAAAAATAAGACTAGCTTTGGTAAATACTGGCTATAGTGAGGTTATTATAATTATTAGGTTCAATTTTATTTGATATGTCTAGATGCCTAATGGCCATCCAGTAAGATAAATTTTAAGATGTTGGTTGTGCCGAGATGAAGGATATTTTTATTTTATTTTTTCTTAATTTTTATTTTATTTTTTTATTTATATTATTTTTCAGTTTTCCTCCCTGAGGGATTGCCACCTTATTGTGGTCAGGGGGTTTGCGTGCCTCAGTGACCCTAAGAGCTATACCAGCAGGAGCTTAGTCTTCAGGTGGGACACCCAAGTTGGACAGGTCTTAGGGTAGAGGCCTGACAAAGTGCAATCCATAGGCCCGTTTCCACCGCAGGAACTTCGGGGTAATTTTACGGGGCCGGGACCGTTGGTGCGTGTCTCCACCGCAGGAACCACCCCCAAAGGACAGAGTTCTGAAACTTTTACAGGGGCTAAACAAGTCCCTGCCTCGGAGTAGATACTCAGAACGGCCCCAAGAAACTCCTGGCTGGAGCTTAGGGATTACTTGGTGCTGATTGGACATACACAAGGCGGGATGTGACGTTTTGTAAATAACAACATGGTTATCGTAGTTTAGCTAGGCTAACCGTTAGCTGTTAGCGGTGTCTGTAATAACTCAATAACCGGTCCATGAAAAAAATATTTTTCCAGCGGATATCTTAGTTACAACATGATTGAGCTAGCAAAGCAGTTTTGTATTGCTATGTGTGGTATTTATTCAGTTTTGGAAATCACGATGTCTAGAAAGCATCAGCTGACAGGGACAGCTAACAGCAGCAGCAAAGCTAACATCATGACGTCATCTGTTAAAACCCTCCTGTTGTCGGATACAACATGAAACTATTCCAGTTAGCTCAATCATGTTGTAATTAAGTCATCCGCTGAAAATTTTTTTTTTTTTCACAGACCGTGACTGGAGTTATTACAGACACTGCTAACGGCTAACGGCGTCCCTATGCCCCTACGCCCCTACATCGCCCCGGCCAAGATGGTCGCGCAACGATTACGTCACATACAGAGCCCGGTAACTTTACAGGAACCTTCCTTCTACTCCGCTCTCTCGGTGGAGACACGGCAGTTGAGAGGGCCGAGCGAGAGGACGTTCCTGTAGTAGTTCCTGCCCCCCCAATTAGTACAAGGAACTTCTTCAGTGGAAACGGGCCTCATTTCTTTAGGTTGGGAGTTGGACACACACAGCTAACAACAACCCAATTCCATTTAGAAAACACTGTTATCAACAACAAAACAAGCGGCGCGCACATTTGAGACCACGGTGCTTTGACACCCTCTATAGGGCACTCACACAGCATCCCCACATCTTGCGAGTGAGTGAGTGAGTGAGTGAGTGGCCTTTATTTGTCAGCTCTACCTATGGCAAAAATGTGCTGGAGCATGATGCCCCCTTCACATTTATGACTGCCCCCTCATATATGCCTGGAACCGGGCTTGACCAAAGTTATAGAAGTTGAGAGCAAGTAAGCTAGTGCTTGCTGTGTTTTTGGTGCTGTTGGAAAGAGCAGATGAAACAGCAATAGAGCTGCCACTGTGAAGCTTTTTAGTTAAACGATTATAAGGCTTGTTGTTGCTACTTAAATGACCAAGATGACACAGTTTTACAACAAATTAGATACTTGTACATGGTTCAGTGGTAGGGCTGGGCAATATGACTATGTGCAATATATCGATATATTTTCAAGCACGATATAGATTTAGACAATGCAGTTTATATTGATGTAGGCAGTGGTCGAAATGTTAATTTTTAACAAGGGGGGTGCAATGTAGCTTTGATTTTTTTGCGTGCACACATCATCAAATATGACAGCACAGATGTGCAAAATTAATCAAGACAAAGAAAAATGGCATGACCTACACCTGCTGCCTTAAAAAAACACAAATAATGCAGTAGTATTGCTATTGCAATACAGACAAAAACATTTTAGAATATAAATGAGAGTAATTCTGAAATAGCTGTGAAAATTAATCTTATAGTCACTCTTATCCTATGGACATTTCCTTAGCCAGTTATAATTTCTCCTTACCTGTGAAGGCTTGGGCTGATAATTGGTGCTGCTGTCAGGTCCCTGTCCTGATACCTGCCTGGTTTCTCCCTGTCCCTGTTCTACAGTATCTATTGCAATAATATAGATACTAAATGTGCAAAGCAAAATTCGTAAATAGAATTAGGAATAGTAGTGGTGACATAGCTGTGGAAATTAATCGCACAGTCACTTTTGTGCTCTCTCAGCCAGTTAGAATCTCTCCTCACCTGTGAAGACCCTGCATGATCATCCTTGCTGGCCTCTGGTCCACTGTCTCCTCCCTGACCCTGCTCTTTCTATTGTGGCAATAAAGATTAAAAATAATATGTGCAAAGCAATAGTGAGTACAAGTTCTTATTGAGGAGGAGTGGGTTTTTTCCTAGCATGAAACTAGCTAGCAAGGTATTTAACATAGAAAACATTAACATTAGTATTCTTGTTAACTAGCTTAACTTGATATTTAGACATCTATTTATTAGTCATCATTTAGTTAACATCTACATGCAACAGCATTACTCAACTTACACGGTTTGTTTGGAAGAAACTGTACAAGGTTTTTTGCTTCTTGCTGGGTGGTTTTCTGAACATAGTTAACACAGCGGCACTGCTCAGTAGCACACGTCTCTTGATTCCGATCACAACATGACAGCATGTGTATGCGCCTAGCGCTGTCTACTCATGGTGTATTTAAAGATGGCTCAGAAAAACACGCTACCACATATTAAAAACGAATTGAACAGTTGTAATGGAATGCAATAATAAGTGTGGGGAAGTGCGGGGGACATGTCCCCTGTGCCCCCCACCCCCCCTCAAATTACGTCCATGCCTGCACACACAGATTCTAGATTAACAACGGGGATGCTTTTTGGTCAATTTTCTAAAAAAAGGATGGTATCCCCCCTCATCCCCCCTCAATTCGACCACTGGATGTAGGGTCAAGTTGCATTACATAATGCCGTTCTTCCAAAAAGCAAAGCATCTCTCCTCTTTCACACTCTCCGCACAGCTCCACCCCACACACCCCCTCACAAGTTCTCCAGTAACACTAAGAGAGACAAAGAGGTGCTGCTCTGTTTAATGTGTTTGTCAATAACTCCACAGTGCGACATCAGTCTATATCTTACATGTGCTACACTAAATCCTCAGATAAAAAACCTGCTGGATTTTGTCTCTGGATGTTGTCACTAAATGGTATTTGTCCTGCCCCCCCTCTATTGTGATTGGATGGCTGGGTAAAAAGTGACAGTCGTAAGACCAGCATTTTACCTAAAGCTTAACAGTTAAAAAAAAAAAAAAAAAAAAGGCAAACATGCAGCGCTCAGTGCAGAATAGACGCTCAGCGCCTTGATGCATTGAACTGAAACATGAAACATGTCATGAAATGAACAAGGTCTGACCTCATGAAAACTGAAAAAAAAAAAAAAAAAAACATGAACCTAGCAGTTGTGGGGCTTGGCTCCCCTGGCTTGCTTGTGAGTAGCGTGGTATTGGAATATTGCAGTTATCATGACAGCCCTAAACAGTAACAGAAATGGTGGGATTGGGATGATTTTAATTAGGACACTGGCATTAACACATTACTTGTGAACCTAATGATTTGTTTCTCAGAGAAGAAAATGACAGGACCTTTGAGGCTTACTTGAGCTTTGATTGCATTTTGAGAGACAGTAGTTTATCTGTGGTGTACTATATCATCAGTTTTAAACAGCAATAGTTTCGGACGCACAAGTACAAGATAGAAATCCCTAATGCAGTATGAGCTTTTAAACTGACGGATCCTGCTTAGATGTGAAGTACTTACATTTAGCTCTGAGAGCATGTAACGATCTGACTTTCGCATCAGTGAAGTCAGCATTGAAAAGGAATTTTGGAGGAACAGCATCATTGTCGTCAACAATGGGAAATAACCACAAAACTGTATAATAGAGTAGAGGTCACAGAGGGGCAAGTCATGACCCCAAAACGAAAGACAAAAGACACCACTGCCTTATTGACAAAACTGTAAAAGGGATGATGATGATTATGGAGTAGTACTCTATACATGGAAGCAGAAGTCTTTATGACTACATGTTGGTTCAGCAAAAATTTGCAACCAAATGGCCATGGCTCGATAGCTCCATGAGAACAAGATGAAGGATTTGAGTAAAACAAAAATAGTCAGATACCATTTCAGTTTGAAGAAGGAAAGCAGTCTACTTTATCAAAAAATCTTGGCCAGACTCTCATATTGATACAGAAGTAGTCACAGCTTACATTCACCTGCTATTGAGCAAAGCCTCCATAAAAAGTGACAGAGCAATGATGTTCCACCAACCTTTAAAACCTGACTTGACAAGCTCTGGTCATTACTCTGTGAACATGATGGACAACTGAAGCAAGAATGTTCAATGCAATCACCAGGTGGTGGCAGCTGCTTAAAAAAAACTCTGAAGAAATATATTCAGCAGAAAAACACAAAACCTGATGATGCTTCATAAACCATTTGGTCATGCTTCTGCCGACAGACTACAAGGGCTTCCAAATAGTTAAGGTGACAGAGATACAGAATGTAATATCATCCCGCAAAAAGTTGTAGGTGACTGTGAAATGGGTCAAAGATAAAAATGTGAACCAAAGCCTGCTGTTGGCCTCCCACTGGCATCTTAGTATAATGAGACTTTGTGTGTGATTTACATTAAGTAAAACCAGGTGTGTAATATCTGTATGTTACTGACCAGTTCACACGGTTTAGTGGAGGCAGCAGTCTGGCCACATAGAAACCTTCTGGAATAGTGAAACACTTGATGATGACGATATTGAGATGAGAGATATGACAGAAAACTTAAACACAGAAATAAAGATGACCTGCATACAGCCTATGGAACAACAGATTGCAGGAGCGACAAAACCAAACACTTACTGAGATCATAAACAAGGTAAAGACAAGTAATAGTTGTGACAATAACACTGCAATGGATCGGGCTCTTATGGAAAAGAGCACTATGCAAGTGTGCCTTCTGTGCTAACCAGTACACCCTCAGCTTTAGAGAGCACAGCAAAAAGTGAATGGATGGCACTAGTGCTGTCACGGTACCAAAATTGGGACCCACGGTACGATACCAGTGAAAGTATCACGGTTCTGAGTAGTATCACGATACCACAGCAAAAATGAGGCAGACTTGCCTTTTGTCATTTATAAAAAGATAAATCACTTTTCTATAGTACATTGATATTTCAATGGACTAAATTACTTATTGGCTTATTCATACTTCAAGAACAGCATCAATAAGTGATTAACATGGGAGGGTTCAAAACAAAATAAATAAATAAAATAAAAATCAACCAAAAATCAACCAGCCTCCTCTGACAAGTTAAGAACAGTCCCATAAGTACGGTGAGGTTTGTGAACAGTTGCCTGCCACAAAGAGAGAAATGTGAACGGCTCGTTTCTCCTCTGGCACGTCACATACCTGTGTGCCACCACGACTCAGTTGTTCAGGTATATCTGGGCAGTCATGACACCAAGGAAATTATTGGACCTGGAGCCGGTAAGCCATTATCTTGCGCCACGGAGTACTATGGCCGCCGTATCTGTGACCCCGTTCAACCCACAACCGGCAGGATTTGCCTTTCATTTCTGCTGCTTGTTGAAATCTGTACTCGCACAGCGTGCTCCTGAATGATTTCTTTTGCTTGCACAAAACTATTTTAAATTGCAAATTTGAGTAAAATGCTCGCACCGTAGAGATCTGTAGAAAACAAATCACTGTAGCATATTTAAACAAATCTAGCCTACAAGTAAAAAGAAATAAATAGGCCTAATAACTTCCACTGCTTAAAGATACTCAATAGCTCAGCTAATACCCAAAATGTCTCTGGAAAACAAACCACTGCAGGGCGTATTGAGTGCCAGGTGGCCAGCACGTGCCGTTATTGGACAGCGCACACGCTGTTATTGGACGGCACATGGACACTCACCTTCTTGCGATTGGACTTTTAACTTATCCCACAGTAGTGGTACCATGAGGTACCATAGTACTACAGTACTCCAACATTATGGTATCATATGTACCGTGGAGTTTAAGTACTGTGGTCTACCGTTGGTATCAGTATACCATGCAACATTAGATGGCACATTACATCTCTGCTTTGCATGCATCAAGAAAGACTTTTGCAGAAGCAGAATGTTCAGAAAGAATATGGAGAGCACTGTGGAATGGGTGACAAAGGGTACTACAAGTGAGTAGATTATCCAGAGTGGAAAGGACCAGGAGTTGCCAGTGGTGCAGTGGTGTTTGTCAGGCATGGAGGGACCTACATTAGGGTTCATTATCTCAGACTGAGAGAAGTAAATACAGAAAACAAGGATTGAGATGTCAAGAAGGATGATAGAGAAAATGACACAGACATAGAGGAAGGACAGTAGAATGTTGACAATAGCATAGAGGGCACAGAAGAAACAAGAACTGAGGCACAGCAGGGTTTGAGGCAAACGGAGCACTCAAGAGTGACCACTAGGATGCAGAATGAAGCAGAGCAGCACACAAATGACAAAGAGACATGTAGTGATTCAGATCAGGGAACTGATGTCAGTCTGGAAATAGGACAGATGGTGAAATGCAGAGATAGAGACAGAGGTATTCTATACACAGCTTCACTCTTTGGACAGACAGGCAAAGCTACAGATGAATACAAAAACTGGTACAATGTGCTTTACATCGGGCCTACCAATATTGCTGGCGCTACAGATTCAGTGGAATAGCGAATCTTCACGACTGCTACTAATGCTAATACTACAGATGTTTTTGGAGAAAAAGATGGGATTAAGAGTTGGAATGATAACATCATCTTTGAGGAAGGTAGGGGTGAGGATGAGGGACAATTCAATTCTGTTCATTCTTTATTTCAGACCCAGGGGGATCCATATCACAATTAAAAAAACAAAACAAAAAAACAGCAGAGTAAAAATAAGAAAAAAAAAATAACAAACAGGATACACAAAATACAAAGCCTTCCACAATGTTCAATGTCTAACATACAGACACGTTCGCCAGTGGTTCCACAGTCTGGAAGAAAATCTGACAGAACTGCGTACAGGGTTAGCCAAAACAGCGATTAAGTCGTTTTCTGACTCAGATGCCCTACCCATAAATCCATACATCAGGTTACGTAGAACAGCAGAGCAGGTAGGTACCCCAACACTAACAAACATATGGCTTGCACTTGAGCTTCTTGAAGCTCTCAGCAGCAGCCTCATGCTGTCATTATAAGCCACTGTGAGTTTTCTGATGCTGCCTTGTTTATAACGACACCACAGGTAGAAGTGCATGTCTAACAAATGTGTTTGCACCCACAATAACACATATTGGATGAACACCAAAAGCACAGCTAAATCAGAGCAACAAAAGGACTCACCCACATGTGCTTCAGAGTCTCCTTTTCCATGGATATAGAATAAATCTGCATTTCTGCAGGGTATGGAAATCTTACATGACCTTTACATCAAGCCTTCAGCTGAGGCTGACAAACTAACATTATAGAAGGTCAAGAAGTGTGTTTATACTTTGGCATATGCCTCACTATACTGTTAGAGCAGGGAGAGCAGGAAGAGAAACAGACAGGTGATTCAGCTGGTGTTTTTTAGTGGCACGATCAGGACTGCACTATCATCCTTGCCTACAGTGTGGATGACTTCATATGGGGGAGCATACAAAGTTTCTCCTCAACAGTAAAACCTCATTGAAGATCTATATTCTACGTTGGATGTGAGAGACTGTTGCACTCAATAATGAAATCATTTCCTGAAAATGTAATGAAAAATTGCACCTAAAAACAAAAAGTGATAAAACCCAGTAATGTAATAGCTTGACCAATAATAGGATCAAATGTCCCAATTGGCATTGTGTTATCACAAAAGAACTGCACTGTAAACTGAAGTGATATCACATATCCAAACCCAAAATACATATTAAAGCTGTTTTGGTGTAAAAACGGGTTGCCATTACTAGAAATCTAGTAATAGTACATAAATACATTCAAACAGGAAAACCAAACTCCTCTCTACCCACTTCCTGCTTGTTGTCACCATCCTGAAACTATTAAAGGCGTTTGGTTGTACTGTTCAAATGTATGTGTTAATGTTAAACATTTATTGGTATTTGTTAGGTTTATAATGAGTGTGTAAACGCCCCTCTGCCCATGCAGGAGTTTATAAGATTGACTCAGGTGAAAAACAACATATAATGGAGACTGATCTGGGCCCCATTTCCCAGAGCCTTCTTGGTGCTATGTGCATTGTAAGTTGTATCTTAAGGTCTCCCTTAAGCTTACAGGCTGTTTCCCAGAGTCTCCTTTGGTCTGAACCACTCGTAATGTCCCTTAGTGATGTGCTCTGTTCATCCTCTCTGCCTTTATTAGGCAAAAATTATGCTTTTTAAATGGACAATTGCAGTAAAATTCACATGTAGACTCCTTGCGCAAATTACACCATTAGTTTAAAATTAACTTCATGAAAAATAATAATGAATATTGAATATTATGAATATATAGATTTATTTATCTATTCATACATTCATTCATTTATTTAATGGAGCTAACTAACTGAGCATATGTTTATTCTAACGAGGCTACACGCTGTAGCCGACCACTATATAATAATATTAGTAATAATGATAATAATAATGCATTTTATTTGTATAGCGCTTTTCAAAACACTCAAAGACACTTAACAAAAATAAAAAACCCAAAAAACACATATACTGAATATCTGACAGATACTTGACAAATTGATCAGATTGAAGTATAATGAGGCCGGCTGGAAACTAATCGAGTGAGCGGCACCAGCTATATAGGCAATCAAGCATGTCGCCTCTGCTTGCTTCATTGTAGACGAGATTATGGCTGCATTACAGTGTAGCATTAAGCTCAATCAGCTGAACCAAAGGTGTCGCCGTCCACGTAGACATTTGGTTCATGTTAATTATTTTATAAGGGCAAACTTCAGTCCAATAGATGACAGAGACAGTGCCATCCTGTCAAAATACCGGCTGCCACGTGAGAAGATTATGAATCTGCCTGCACTTGTGTCCCCACACATTTCCAGAGCTACCAAGTGCAGCTTTGCCCTCAGCCCAGAGGTACAGCTTCTGGCGGCTTTGTGTTTTATGCAGTGGGTAGTTGTTTTGGAGGTGGCACACACACACACATGTGCTGCTGCTACAGGTGCCTGTTATGTGACAATAGCAGATTTGCAGTCTGTACATTGACAGAAGTGATGCTGGAAAACCTATATGTAAGACAGACACTGGCACTGCAATGAAACACGTTTGCAGTTATTAATGCTTCAATAACAAATGCATTATCGGTGAGCAGCAATCATAGCCTGAGTGTCAGACTGAAGCTCCCAGAACCTTCAGTCTGACATGGCCTCCATTGAAGGCGATTTACAAGGGGGAGGGAATTAGATTTTTTCCCTAACCAATCAGTAGAGATCAACGACTCACCCAGAATCTGTCGTCATTAGTATCCATGCCTCGGGGGTGCCGAAAACAAGCGAGCATTGCCCATTTAAAATGTCTCCGTCGTCGCGCACGCCCAGCTGCATCGCTGTTAAATCCAGTTTAGCAGCTTCCTTAATTTGGTCCTCCATTAACGTGAGTAGTGGCGAAATACCTCGATAGCATCGTTAATATGGTCTGTAGGATCTGTAGCGGTCGCCATTGTTGCTATCCTCACCAGTTACCCACCGTCGTACAGCTTGACATCAGCGTGGCGCTGACTGGTTAATCGCTAGACCCCCGGCGTTCATTGGTCCGTCCATCGTTTGGATGAGATAAATTGCAAATTCATTGAAGTATGCCAGACCAGTAATGCAAGCCTACTCAGTTGAGTGGGCGGGGTCTATGGTCTGGAACCAGGCTACAGCAATCATGTTTCTCTGCTTCATCATTAATCTCCTTGTTTATAACGGTATGCGCATGTAAGTCATTTTTTAATGTGATATACTTCAGGCGTATTAGGACTGGGATTTTCCCGAAACGATGCCAAAACGCTCGTCTGGACAGAAATTTAGTTTTAAAGCGCTGATTTTAAAAATGCCTGTGTATGTGTGGACTAGGCTTCAAATAGATGAGCAGATGTTCTGTAAAAGGCATAGCCTCATTTATGATATAATATTTGATGGAGGTAAAATTATTATGGCAATACTTTTTATAGTACAACGTCAGGAAAATGTAATTTTCAAATTTGTACTTAACCTAATCCAAAATAACCACCCTTTGAAACAGGAAATATGATAGTCAATTAATTCATTCATTCTCATTTTTGAAGGTCGTTACATCAAGAACTTTGAATGTTTTGAAATGTGGGAGGGTTCCTTATCGTTGTAATTATGTTTTCGAGTGATCTGTCTGTCCCAGTCTTGTGAGTGTGATGTCTCAGGAACACCTTGAGGGACATTTTTATTATTATTATTTAGCACAGTCGTCAAGTTGGACTCAAGGATAAATGAATTAGGTTTTGGTGGTAAAAGGTCACTGTAACTTCACAAAATTACTGAAGAATTCTTATACCATGTATGACAACATTTCACACGAGTGATGATATTTTATATCTAAAGGTCACAAATTGAGGCCTGAAAGAGATGTGCGCCACTTCCCACTGAGATTGTAGAAATGACGTGTAAGAAGCATCATTAAATGTTTAGTGATGCCTCTCACAGGTTTTATATCATTTCAAAATAAGAATCAAATGTCACACATTCTGGCTCCATATGCATTTCTGTTTTTTCTTTTCTTTTTTTTCTTTTCTTTTTTTTTTTTTTTTTTTTATGCTGCTGCTGCTGCTGCTGATGTTTCGGCCTTTGGGCTTTGTTTAGGATCAACATTCATATCTTACCTAGTCTCGCCCAGCCAGACCTTTCTCAAGAAAAGAAAGGTCTGGCTGGGCCGACTCTCACTTTAAGATTGGAGAAAAAAATGCGCCGACTGCTTGTATTTCTTTCAACCAATCACAATCGTTCTTGGCGGTGCCATAGCAACGGTGCACTTGCAAAAGTATGGCCGGGGGGAAACAGGTTTTGGTGTAACATGCCCAGAAAAATATTGCCTACAGGACCCGAACCATGGCAGAAAAATGGCTGCATCCCCGCAAGATCAAACACTGCAAAAGTTAGTAAAGGACGTGTTAAAAACTGCAACCGAAGGTGGTAGAGCGGGACTTCAGCAGGTGGCTTGTTCCGCCCAATGAGAGGCTGATCTTTGCAGCGAACTTCCACCCACTCAGACTATATCTTACCTCATGTCTTGAAGAAGGCCCAAAGGCCAGAACCTCAACATCAAAATAAAAGAAATGCATATGTATCCAGGGTGTGCAACATCAAGTCTGCTGCCAGTGATCAGCACCTCGCTATAATTCCAGGTCTGCATTACTTTTATATTTATATTATTGTCATTTCATGTCACACATTACTTATAAATCCACTTTATCATAAACATCCATTTCAGCAGTGTTTATTTGTGCTTATGAACCATGACTTTTCTTTAAGCACCTATGAGATGAAACTCCACGTCAGTTTGAGGCCCATCCAAACGTAAATTGGCCATTTGTCACTGACTGTCCATACAGTTCCTTGCAAAAATGTTGAACGCCTCGGTGTTTGTCCTATTTTGTTGCGTTACAACCTGAAATTTAAATCAATTTTTATTTGGATTTTTTTGTAATGAACCTACATAAAATTCGTATAGTTAAATGAAAAAAAAAACACTTTTTAAAAAACAATTCTAAAAAAATAAAAAACTGAAAAGTGATGTATGCACAGGTATTCACCCTCTTTGCTATGACCCCCCTAAATAAGTCCACATTAAGCCATACACTCCACAGAGCTGGGCTTTATGGACAAGTGGCCAGAAAATTATGGCCCAGGGGTAGAAACTATTGCGGAGTCTGGAGGTGTGTGATTTAATTGACCTGGTGAACTCAAAGGTGTTTTTATTTCTTTATTTAAGCATTTCTGCTCACTCTTTCACAAAACCTGGCCCTGTAGAGTGTATAGCCTGAAGTGGTCTTATGAACAGATCCTCCAGTCTCAGCTGTGGAGCTCTTCAGTTCCTTCAGGGTTATCTTTGTTCTCTTCGTTGTCTCTCTGATTAATGTCCTTCTTGCCTGGTCCTTGAGATTTGGTGGGCAGCCCTCTCATGGCAGGTGTGATTTATTTATTTATTTGGTTTTCTTTTGTTTGTTATTTTCTTCATTTTGTAGTAATGGATTAAATGGTGCTCAGTGGCATATTCAGAGTTTCAGATTATTATTATTATTTTTTTTATTTTTTTTTTTTTTAAGAACCAATCCCTGATCATTACTTCTCCTGAATTTTGTTCCTGACCTGTTTGGAGAGCTCCTTGGTCATTGTGGGTGTTTTTTTTACTGAGATCATGTGACATTTAGATTTCACACAGGTGGACTTGATTTAACTAATTATATGGCTTTTGAATGTCATTGGTAGCACCAAGTCTTATTTAAGGGCTTCATAGCAAAGGAGGTAAATACGTATGCACGCACCACTTCTTTTTTAAAACAAGTTTTTGTTTTGTTTGTTTTGTTTTGTTTTTTATTTCAAATCACCAGTTTTGACTAATTTGTGTTGGTCAATTACAAAAATATCCAAGGAAAAACACAGAAGGGGATGAACATTGTACGTGCCCTCTTTGAGTGTTTGCAGGCTGTTTCCTGACCCAGAGATCAGAGTTCTCTGAGTGAGTTGGGAATTTAAGTCACATATTCACTACACATACTATGTTGGGTCATTGCTCTGTTGTATTTGTGTTTAATATGTTGTGTTGTTTCTAAATAAAGAGAAGGAAAGTCTAGAATGCAATAAATGCAATTTTACTTTGAAGAGAGACAAGTGCTTAATTGCTTAATATTTCCACACTGGTTGCATTATATTCATTCATCTGCCCAAAACAAATTTCCCATTTGGGACAGTAAAGTTTATCTTATCTCATCTAAACTTATTTGGTGAAAAAACTGCCTGATTGAGAGAATTTGTAAGTTTAGATGTTATCATGTAGTAAGCTAGTGAAGTAGTTGTCACATTCACTTCAACTTCAGAAGGTTCTCATCTTGTATTCTTAAAAACCACAGCATGTAAATGTTTGGTCCTGTCATCTGCGCTCAGTCTGACATGACACACATACACATATAAACACTCGTACTTGGTGTAGGATCCTGCTTGACTAAACATGTAGTTATTCTGCTGATAATGCAAACTGAGGTCAGCCCCCTTTTTGTTTTTGTATCTGCTGCTTTACATAGTGGCATTTAAAAGGAGCCACAGTAATACTGCCTTGTTAAAATCAACTATTAGAGTGAGCTAACTAGTCTCTGTTTGCATTCATTCCTTCTTTCTGGGACGTAAGTGATTTTCTTCTCATGGCCTCGTGGATGGCTGCACATGACGCATGTCAAAACAACTGTTCCTTTTGTTTGATTAAAGCATACACCAGCAGTGTCTTGCTTCAAAAAAGTAGCTTTTTTTCAATCTCATTTGCTCCCTGGATGAGCACATCCCAGCTACTGTGTGTGTGTGTGTGTGTGTGTGTGTGTGTGTGTGTGTGTGTGTGTGTGTGTGTGTGTGTGTGTGCTGCCGCCATCAGTCAACACAATGGCTGTACAATTCAATCAGTGTGTGTTGCACTAAAAGGATGGCGTTTCACTACTAGGCATTCTTTAAATGCAGCAGAGAGAGGTAGTTTAAGAAGAAAAGGAACAAGCAGTAACAACATGATATTCTGGTTCTGGACAAAATACACACATGCACTTGGACATAATGCAGTGGAACTGAAGTGCCTCTGACATCATCCTTTGACCCTTTAAAGGTACTCCCAGCAGCTTGAGTTAAAACCAGTTTATCCTTTGGCTCTTTTTTCTTATGTCAAACTACATTGGAATGCTCCATTTACATGTTCAAATCTTAAAACCTTCTTCAGACCCTCTGCAGAGCTTCTCTTTCACATCTCAACTTATTTATTCCACTTAAGTTTGCAGACCACCATCCTGGGCTCCCCAGGCCAGTAGAGTTTGACACGACATTTTAGACAACATAATTGTAACCCTGAAAGCCTCAGTGTGTAAAAATGGTGAGTAACAGTGACATCAGCGGTCAAATTCTAGATTGCAGGGCTCACTCGCTCACCCCTCCCGTTGGGTAACTGACGGTGGCCTCGTAGGATAAAAAGCCTTGCGCAGACAACAGAGATCCATCCTAGTTTTTCGAGTTTTTCAGGAGTAGGCCTGTCTAGCGACGAGGTAAATATTTATTTAGGAATCTAAACCATGTTACGATGTTGTAGCAACCCTGCAGTAAATGTTCTGTTATAATGTCAATGTTCTGTGAGTTAATAGCATGTTTGGGATTGAATGAGTATAGGTAGGGGGGCGGGGTGCGAGTGTGACGGGAATGAGGTCTGTGTGAGTGCGCTTGCTGGTGTGTGTATGAATGAGCTGCAGGAGAGAGCAGGAGTGCACAGTTGGAGTTACAGCTAAGTTCTTGTTTGTTGGTTGTTTTGGTGTAGTTAGGGCCAACAGTAACCTGTACTGTTCAGTAATAAACGGTTGTTTGCCGAATAACTGCGTCATCCTTTCCACATGTCCTGGCGGACGCTACAATATGTTATGGCTTACCAGTGACATATAGGTTATCTGTGAGATATATGTTAGGAGTGTTTTATTTCTAATTGTTTTGGTAACACGAGCAAACATTATCACAGTAATGCTAAAAAGCAATGCCAATATTCACTCGCGTTTTGTCCCGTCCTCGCTTATCTGATCTTTTTCTTTTATTTATTTATTTGAGCTTCACCTTCTCTGTCTCCAGGGACGGCAAGTTCTAGGTAAACGCGAAGCGTGTAAATCCCTTTCAGCCACTGTATTCAAATATGGCGATGCAAGAGGGCAGCCTCCAGCAGACCGCGCCCTGCCTGTGTATATATAGAGAAATCATTCTAAGCCTAGGAGAAAGCTTCCATTTGTATGTGAATTGCATTACACTTTAGTAAATATATATTTATGAAAGCAATAGTTTATATTTGCTAATAAACAACCACGTAAATTACACATTGTAACTTTAAAATGTTTCTACTATCTCAATGGTACATTTAATTAGAACGATATATTTCCATATCATTAAAGTAAACATAAGTGTTATATTCCATAATATTAAAACAGAAGCTGATAAATACTACATTAACATGTTGTATGAATTCTAACCAAGTGACAAGGTGAATAAATTAATGTAGTTTTTGTTAAAGAATTAGATTCTGTACCATTTTGACACTGATCAGCATTAAATGCAATGACTACTTACTTAATAGTGGAAGAATTCAATCCAAAGCTGTAAATCACTCCTGACTTAGAGTATTCAAAGAGACAAACTCATTCACTCACTATCCATCAGCTGTGTCCTCTGGATCCAAATTCAGTCTGCTACTCAGATAAACAAACACAACATACAGCAGCAGACACAATAGAAAAGCCAGGCCCTGGCTCCTATTATGGCAGGCACCAACACTGCAGTGAATAGTGACCATTGTGAAGCTTGTTGACAAAGAAAAGCCAGTCAGTGTTTAAGTTGAAGTGCTGTTTCCCTCACTGATTTTATGTCCTTTTACTAAAGGGTTGTACTGAATTTATGAAGATCAAATTGAAAAGTGTACATAGCTGTGGGACCATACATGAGTTTTATGCTGGTGTTATCCACATTCTAAGTGTCTGATGTCATGACAGGACAGCCTGCAGAGCACAATGCTGCCTTGTCTGCTACTCTTCAATTCTTTGTTAATAATAATAATAATAATAATAATAATAATAATAATAATATACTTTATTTATATAGCACCTTTCATACAGGGAGGTGTAGCTCAGAGTGCTTTACAACAAAATAAAAACAGACAAATGCAATTTAAAAAAAAAAAAAAAAGACAAGTGCAAATTCTACACAATGAAACCAAGAACAACATAATATGTAAAAGATAAAAGTAAAACAACAGAATGCATGGAGGCAGATAAAAAAAAAAATGTGAAGGAGAGGGATAAAAACCAGGGAATAGTGACAGTTAGTTGAAAGCAATGTTGAATAAATAAGTTTTCAATTGTCGTTTGAAAATGTTCGCAGAGCTTGTATCTTTTATATCCTTGGGTAGTGAGTTCCATAATTTTGGTGCATAGTTAAAAAAGGCTGAGCTGTCAATTTTCTTATTTAGAGTAGCAGAGGATCTAAGAGGCCATTAAGGAATATAAAACGACAAAGAATTAGTAATGTAGGCTGGTCCCAACCCATTGAGAGCCTTAAAAACAAGTAAAAGCACTTTAAGATCAATCCTAAAAGATACTGGAAGCCAGTGAAGGTTAGCTAAAACTGGGGTGATATGCTCTCTCTTTCTTGTTCTAGTTAACTGCCTGGCAGCAGAGTTCTGAATTAATTGTAATTTGTCAATGGATTGCTTTGGAAGACCGGTGAAGAGAGCATTACAGTAGTCAAGTCTGCCTGAAATGAATGCATGTACCAGTTTTTCGGCATCTTGTTGAGATAGGAATGGTCGCACCTTTGAAATATTTCGTAAGTGAAAAAAAAGCTGTTTTGGTCACCTTCTTTATGTGAGATTTAAAATTTAGGTCTGAGTCAAGGATAACACCCAGGCTCGTGACTTCAGATTTAACCTGCACAGCCAAACTGCCAGGTTTGGAAAGAACTATCTCCCGTTTTGCTTGGGGACCAACTAATAAGATTTCGGTTTTGTCACCATTTAATTTAAGAAAATTGGTTTGCATCCACTTGTCTATTGCAGCCAATCCAGATGTTGGGTGACAGATGGATTGGTCATCACTTGGGTCTAGTGAAATATATAGTTGGGTGTCATCTGCGTAGCTGTGGAAATTGAGGTTATGTTCTCTGATGACGTCACCTAATGGAAGCATGTACAGTGAAAAAAGCAGAGGACCAAGGCAGCTACCCTGAGCAACACCAAATGGTAATTCATGTATCCCTGATACATTATCTCCCATAGTAACAAAAAACTTTCTTCCCATTATATGTGAGTGGAACCAATTTAAAACGCACCCAGAGAGGCCACCCCAGTTCTCAAGTCGGTCAATAAGAATATTGTGGTCTATGGTGTCAAAGGCAGCACTTATGTTTAGTAAGACTAGAATGGAGACCTTGTTAGCATTAGTGCTTGTTCTGAGATCACTGACTTTGGTGAGGGCTGTCTCAGTACTGTGATTTGCCCTGAACCCTGACTGAAACTTTTCGAAAATATTATTTTTGTTCAGGAAATAGATAATTTGGTTAAGACAACTCCTTCTAGTATCTTACTGAAGAATGGGAGATTTGATATAGGCCTGTAGTTATTTAAAACATTGGCATCTAGGTTTGTTTTTTTCAGCGGAGGTTTTATTGCTGCAATTTTGAAAGATTCTGGGAAACAGCCGATTTCAAGGGACATGTTAATAATCTTACCGACAGAGTGAAGCATACAGTTGAAACAGTTCTTTAAAAGTATGGAGGGGACTGGGTCAAGACAGCACGTTGAAGTCTTACTCTCACCCACGAGCTTATAAACTTCCTGATCAGAGATAGTGTTATCCAAGAGTTGAATAAAAGCTATTTTCTAATTGTTAATAACCATAACTATATCGTCACATGTATCAGCCCCATATCCTAAGGCATGCATAGTATTTGCTGTGGGTCTTCACTGTGGATTGCTTCTGAGTCATATTAGTCATGTTCTTACAGGTCTAGGTACAGTGGATTGATCAAAACATAATATTGGTTTCACACAAGTTGTACACGGTGATACTTCATCTGAGCTGAACTTTATGAGTTTGAGGAAATCTGACATCTGATACAATCATCACACACAGAGATGTTGCACAGAGTCCAATGCATTTTATTCTTTTGAGGAAATTAGCAAAGCCAGACATGGGGGGGGCACTCCTTCTCATTATCATCATCATCCACCTGAATATTACTGTCTAACCTGTTAATAGGTTACCTGAGTTAAGAAGTGATGCTGTTCCTCCCTCCTGCGGCAGATGTGTTTGGATAGTTACGCCACATTTTGTTCACTGCTTCTTGGTCAAACAACTCTCTAAAGACTTTTGATGGATGTGTAAAGCACAGAGAATCAAACCTGTTCTCAAAACTTAATTAGAGATGAAAGTTGTACAGTTACTGTTTAGATTTGATAGACACAAAGTAAGATTGTAATTATTTTTAATGGTGTGCAAAGGCCTGAAGGCTGAAAATAACTTTCAGCAACCTCAGATGTTTTCAGGAACATATTTTAGTGTTTGTTTAGCTGTAAAATGAGAGAGTTAGTGACCTGACCACCGTATGGATACAGTCAACCAAAGTACCAAGCACTGCCCACCAGCTGGATTGTCTCATTTTACAGCTCAACAGTTTACTAAAATATGTTTCTGAAAACATTTGAGGTGAGGTGACAGTTTCCGCAAATACAAAAACACTTATTATTATAGGAATTATCATTTTATTTTATTTTTTATAAAAGTTATCAGTTGCAGCTATTAGTCCAAAACATTGAGCTGAGAATGAACCTAAGCTAGTTCCACTCAGTGTGAGAGCTGTTTTTGATAGTTAAAATGCAGTCACGGGTTTGGAATGTTGATGCTGCTCACATTAGTTTTAAATTAACAATGGATCAAATGATTATATGTAATGTGAGAAGGTTGGCTTGTAATGACAAAGCCACTTCACGTCAGATCTCTTGCGTGTTTTGACCTCTTTCATCTCATTGTTTTGATTTTATGGCCCACAAACATTGAGACATGATAATGATAAGCAAAAACACTTTTCTGGCCATTACTCAACGTCATATCTCAGGAACAGAAGGGGGGACATTTGGTCTTTGCTGAACTGGTGACACTTATCTTGAAACTGTGCTGGCTCTTTTGCCCTTATGTGTAAACTCTTAAGAGAAACTTAACTGGTGCACAGAAGCATACAGCTGTGGGGCGTTAATACTAGTTTCTGTAGTGTTTCAGTGTTGGTCTTCTCTGTGACAGGTGATTGGACGGATGTGTAAGATCATAGACAAGACCTGCTTGTCTCCAACGCCCACACTGGAGCAGCACCTGATGTGGGACGACATCGCCATCTTGGCACGTTATATGCTCATGCTGTCCTTCAACAATTCCCTGGATGTTGCAGCTCACCTGCCCTACCTGTTCCATGTGGTGACCCTGCTGGTAGCCACTGGGCCACTGTCTCTTAGGGCGTCCACCCATGGTCTGGTTATCAACATCATCCACTCCCTCTGCACCTGCTCGCAGCTCAGCTTTAGTGGTGAGGAATTAAATGTAGTGAGGATGACTAATAATGAGAGCAGTGAGAAAGCTAGGAGTACTCAAGCCAGAGTCTGTGTCTTTTCAAAGTAAATGCTTGTTTTTGTGTTTCAGAGGAGACAAAGCAGGTTCTGAGGCTGAGCCTGACTGAGTTCTCCCTGCCTAAGTTTTACCTGCTGTTTGGCATCAGCAAAGTCAAGTCAGCTGCCGTCATTGCCTTTCGCTCCAGCTACAGAGACCGCTCCTTCTCACCAGGCTCCTATGAGAGGGAAACATTTGCCCTGTCCTCCTTGGAGACCGTCACTGAGGCTTTACTGGAGATCATGGAGGTCAGCTAAAAACATTTGATTGTTGAACAAAACTAAGGAAGAATTAGAAGTCTCTGTTCTTGAATGTTGAAGTTTGAGAGTCCAGTGTTTTCCACACATTGACAACTTATTTGTAATAGATCTGCCAAACCTATCAAAATGAAAACATATCACACAGCTTACACTGAAGCTCACACTGGTGCACACCCATGTGTGCATTCTCAAAGTCAAAGATTTGTCAAATCTGTCAGTTTCTTTCAATCTGTTTGTTCTGTTTTTTTTTCCCTCCAGGCTTGTATGAGGGACATCCCAGCTTGTAAGTGGTTAGATCAGTGGACGGAGCTTGCACAGAAGTATGTACCTCCTCCATGATTTGAATGCATCATTGTCAAGAACATGAATGTCCAGTTTGCAACATATGTCTGTCTTTGGATTCCAGGTTTGCATTCCAGTACAACCCATCTCTCCAGCCCAGAGCGCTGGTGGTGTTTGGCTGCATCAGTAAGAGGGTGAGCCACGGCCAGATCAAGCAGATCATCCGAATCCTCAGCAAGGCCAGCCCTCTGCTCAGCATAGACCGGGTGAGTGTCCCTCTCTGTCAAGCCCTCTTCTCCTACCCAACCTGTGTTTCAGTTCATTGAAAATCAGTCATTTATCAAGCAGAAATCTTAAATCTGGATGATAGTTATGTTACTTTTATTCTGAAATCACAAAAAAGATGCAATGCAAGTATCAAGCTTTTATGTTACAAAGGGTTGTCACACAGTTACAGTCGTATTTTGATCACCAGCTTTCTTCAAGTGATTTGAATGAAGGTTCACATAGAATTACTTGAATGGGTGTTTGTATTATGTCATTTAATGACCTTATATGTCCCTCCCCTCCCTCTCGCTTGCTTCCTCTCTCAATTCCCTTTTCCTCACAGGGTCTGGAGAGCTGTCTGAAGGGGCCGGACAATTACAACAGTCAAGTATTAATAGAGGCCACAGTCATTGCTCTGACCAAACTGCAGCCCCTTCTCAGCAAGGTATACAACCACTGTAAACCCCTTCTAGCCACAGCAAAAAGCCCCCACTCTGTGTCATTACTGCTAAATATT
Organism: Epinephelus fuscoguttatus; assembly: GCF_011397635.1. NCBI lineage: Eukaryota > Metazoa > Chordata > Actinopteri > Perciformes > Serranidae > Epinephelus > Epinephelus fuscoguttatus. Next base: position 45,716,673 of record NC_064756.1, on the reverse strand, counting down.
TTACATGAAACATTTTACCTTACCTCTAGCTGTCAGTTATGGGTGGTCTGTGCCTACTTTATTGATGTTTTATCAGATTAATTAGCTTAAGTCATAAGCTTTAGACTTGATGTTGTGTCAGTATTGAATTTTGAACTATTTGTATGCCTGCCAGAGTCCTGGCATGGTCAACTACTAACTCAGCATAACCAGAGACTGTGTACACTATTTTTTTTCTGCTCAGCAACCTTGGCATAGTGAGTAGCACTGATACTGTCAAATAGACTATTGTTAGTAATAAATTGAAATAATGTTAAACCTTCCAATTGTGAAGTAAAAACAAAGCACTTTAAAGTGACTGAGTGTGTAGACGGTGTGATTAATCAGGGGTTGGGTCACAGGCCTTATATTAACAGATTTGACTCAAGTGTAATTGCTGGTAAAGGGTCAGGCTGCTTACTAATTTTTGCTAGTGGAGGTTGCAGGACTCTGTGTCTCTGGTTGCCACTCCAGCTGACTGATTTGAAAATGAAAGCGAATTAGGCAGGGCCACTCAAAGCACAGACTCTGTGTGTAGCAGTTCCATTCTCAGTTTTCACTTTCTGTCACAGTTTAGCAGAGTACAGGTTTATATGTTCAGCAGAGCAATGGGATCTTCTCCCCCTCTGGAGGAGAAAAGGAACATTCATCATTACTGGCATAGCAGTGGTCAAGTAGGGTTATTATTTTCACCAAGGCTGAGTAAAGGTTTTAGTTATCTGTAGTGCAATATCTATGCTAAGTTCGATCAAATATCAAGATTATTTTTTTATTTTGTAAAGTTCTACATTGGTTAGCTGTAAATGTAAATGAGTTGAATGATCAGCAATTCAGTAGTGTTTTGCTGTTCATACCTCCATTGTCATTTTTAGAATTATTATTATTTTTTTATTTACGTTGACAGTAACAGCACATCCATCTCTTGCTGTGTTCGATCAGTCACACTGCACACCAATTACTGTCAATACAAGCCCACGCTGTATGTGTTTGCAGGAGTCTCCCATGCACAAAGCTCTCTTCTGGGTGGCAGTAGCTGTGCTACAGCTTGATGAAGTCAATCTGTACTCTGCTGGAACCGCCCTGCTGGAGCAAAACCTTCACACTCTGGACACAATGCGCGTCTTCAATGACAAGGTGAACACACAAACACACACTGTACACCCCAAAAGACACAAGGTTTTCTCTGTTCACAAATCAACACACAATGATGTTGGGTTTAGTCTCATAATACAGGCCCTCATTTGGGTTTGGACAGCTCACTCAGGCTGCACTGAGAAGGACGTGGGACAGTGTATTTTAAAAAACTTCACACTGAATTCATATGTAGTCTCATTCTGGCTCCAACATTGAATTCTGATTCCACTCTGTAGTGGCCATTACAATGGTAGTAATTTGCCTTTTATAGAGTGAAGTAATGCTTGGTACAATAGATCAACACATACTACAGACCTTTCCACTTGTGAAGGTAGTGAGTGCATTTGAAAGCATTTTTTTTAATAAATCAAGAGGGCATGTTCACGTTAAAACAGGGTGTTAAGTTTGTCTCTAACGGGTGGGAATCACGTTCCATTGCGATACAATATTACATCGATTCTTTGGACAACGATACAGTAATTGCTGATAACACAAAGTCTGCCACAATCTCAAATCAAATCTGATCCAAGGAGGCCCCACTGTGGATCGTGGGTTACAGGCATATCTCACGAATGCTCAATCAGATTGGGATCTTGGGAAATTTGTCACTTTCCATGGGCCATTGCTGAGCAGTTTTTGCAGTGTTGCATGGCACACTTTCCTGCTGGACAGGTCACTGCAGTCATGGGATGCTGTTGCCATGAGAGAGTGTACTTGGTCTCCAAGGATGATCAATGTTATTCACTTCACCTGTCAGTGGTTTTAGTGGTTTGGTTGATTGGTGGTCCTCTACCAGAGGCCTGGGAGTTTGAGGGTTCTGCGGAGTATCTTAGCTGTTCCTAGGACCACGCACTTCTGGACAGAGACCTCAGATGTTCCTGGAACCTGCTGTAGCCACTCTCCCTGTTTGGAGGTCACGGCCCTGAGTGCTCTGATTACCACTGGCATCACTGTTGCCTTTACTCCCCACATCTTTTCTAGCTCCTCTTTCAGCCCTTGGTATTTTTCAAGCTTCTTGTGTTCCTTCTTCCTGATGTTGCTGTCGCTTGGGATTGCTACATCTATCACCACAACTTCTTCTGTTGTTTGTCAGTCAACATAATGTCCGGTTGGTTCACCATCACCAGTTTGTCAGTCTCGATCTGGAAGTCCCACAAGATCTTAGCTTGGTCATTCTCAACCACCTTAGGAGGTGTCTTCCATTCTGACCTTGGGACTTCCAGCCCATACTCAGTGCAGATGCTCCTGTACACTATGCCAGCCACTTGCTTATAACGTTCATTTACGTTGTTCCTACCTGCACCTTACACCCTGCTATTATGTGCTGAACTGTCTCAGGAGCATCTTTGCGCAGCTTAGTGTTGGCAGCTGGATAGCTTTGGCACAGGAGATCAGGGTTCAAATCCCAGTCAGGGCAGGTAAGACATATCCAGTCTGGACCCTCAGGCAAGGTCCATCATAATGCTGGTAGCTTACCTCAGGATGAATGAAACCGCAAAAACAAGAGTCATACCGGCTCGATAGTTGCCTGGGTCAACAAGGTCTGCATCGGATGTTGGGGAATCAGGGCACCCTGATGAGAGATGGGCCACTGGAACAAGACATACTCTGACAGGAACTGAAGAAGCCCTCTTGGATGAGACATCTTTAAGAATCTAAAGCAAGTCCAGATACCTTTGACTTAACACTAGATATACCATGACCCGGGTGACTGCTACCTTGCTGCAAATCCACACTTCAAAAGCTTGTTGAGTTATATGTCTATGAAGATTCTGTGAATGGCCACTGGAGTCATCTTCTCTAGCTGTATGGATGATTACAGATATGTATTTTTAGTTAAAGAGAAAATCAAACAAACTGAACACAAACTGATTTCATTTAAATGTAACTTCAAAAGTACTGACTAATTTTTTGATTTTGATTTTCATTAAGTGCATGAACTGACCTACTACTATGTGCCGAAAGTGGATTGTGGCAGACCTCTGATGTGCATGTTTTTAAAATGATGACATGACAGAAAACAGCTTGGTCATTCCTCTTGTATCCTCCTAATGTGCTCCTCCAGAGTCCAGAAGAAGTGTTCATGGAGATCAGGCGTCCGTTAGAATGGCACTGTAAGCAGATGGATCACTTTGTGGGTCTCAACTTCAGTGCCAACTTCAACTTTGCACTGGTGGGCCACCTACTCAAAGGTAAGGCAACCACTGATAGAGATGAGCATTGACAGGCAGTCATTCAGTGTTCAGTACAGTGTGGTCTTTGTTGAATCCATGGGTATACATGTTCAAATTAATCAAATATATAATGAGCAACAGTATAACCACAGATGAATATGCTATCAGTATGATTTAGTAATACATTTTGCAAGTCTACACATAGCAAATGCTGCACACTCTGGGTTGAGCTGATCTGCAGTGTTTGAGGAAAAAAGTCGGAGTTAGCTACAGGCACACTGACAGTAAGCACCCCTGAGCAGTGCCTTCTTGACCTGTCATGGTGGTCTTTCTTTCTTTCTTATTGTTGTACTGCAAAAGACATTTGGAGCAGTGTCTTGTCCCTGACTGTCTGTCGTTATGTCTCCAGGCTACAGACACCCATCACCCACCACAGTAGCAAGGACAGTGAGAATCCTGCACACACTGTTGGCTCTCATCAGCAAGCATCTGAAATGTGACAAGTTTGAGGTCAACACCCAAAGTGTGGCCTATCTGGCTGGTATGTAACACACTCTGTGGCATTCTGCATATACATCCTTATTTCTACCTTTCTGCACTACGCTGAACTGCTTACTATGTGAAATATCTACGATTTCCTAAAATCCTATTCATATTTAATATCAATATCATATCATGTAACATAAGAAATACGAAAAAAAAAAGGTTGAACATGGAGAGAATCTCTTTTCTTGGCTATGGAGGTTTGGGTCTGCACTGCAATTGTTGATAACCATCTTTCCTTGTTGTTTTATGCAGCACTACTCACTGTATCTGAGGAGGTCCGAAGTCGCTGCAGCCTCAAACACAGGAAGTCACTGCTGATTTCTGACCTCTCCATGGACCCAGTACCTATGGACACATATTCCAGTCATATCACTGATCCCAGCTGCAGGTGAGTTGATGAACAGACAGCTTCATCCTCATTTTTTTAATACTCCTTTTCCACCAAAATTAGCATGTTTATGTGTTTTTTAAACACAGGTAAACCCACTAAAAATAGGTAATAGACTCCTTTCTCATTGCCAGTAGCTCAGCAATGTGTACTCAGCTCTGCAGCAGTCAAATGTGCCTTCCTGTGCATGCGTGTGTGTCTTTTGTTTTTGGTTTTTTTTGTGAGTTATGTTTCACGTCACGGACAGGCCAGGTTGATAAACAGTAGAGAGGAGCATAGAGGCCAGTGAAAATGTTACGGTGGTTACTTTTTTTTATATATTACATATATCTCACACATATCTCACATATTCAGTCTCTCTCTCAAACTTGGTGCAGACTAATTTGGAATGATGTTTGAGTGCTGCTTGGGTGGAGACAGACAGTATTTTGTGGTGGCACATCATTGCATCTCACCGGTAAAGTGGCTAAAATTAGCACATTCACCCAGTGTTGTGTTCCCATCAATACTGATCAGAGCCTAAGGCAATAAATACCCATCAAAGCACTTTTCATACAACAGTAACACAAAGTGCCTCACAGAGGTTAAAAACAACAAAGATCCAAAACAGAAAACAAAAAGAAAAGAGAAAACCCAACCCTCCCACCCAACAAAAAGCTATTTAGCTCATAAAACTGAGTTAGTAGCTAGGTAAGAATGATCTAAAACAGAGACATAAAATGCATCTAAACTAAAACAACAAAAGATAAAGGCTAAATGAGATAAGAACGTAAAAAGAGGAAGGGTAAGAATATAAAAAATAAATAAAAAATAGATCATAGATGGATAAATCGGTTATAAGAGGAATTTAAAATAGATAAATAAAGAGATCAGTTAAAAGCCTGATTAAAAAGATGAGTCTTGAGCCTCTTTTTAAAAACATCAACAGTCTCTGCAGCTCTGAGGCTCTCCGGCAGGCTGTTCCACAATTGGGGGCCATAATAATTAAATGCCGTCTCCCCGTATGTTTTAGTCCTAACTTGTGGTATGGTTAAAAGGCCGGTGACGGAGGACCTCAGGGTCCGCGAGGGTTGATATGGTAAAAGCAGGTCAGATAAATAAGAAGGCCCAAGACCGTGCAGACCATGACTACTGCAGAGTCATTTGACCCGGGTGTGATTGCTGATCAAAACGTTTCCAGTCAGATGTTAGTGGGTTTTTTTAGGCAGTGGGAAACATCTTCCATGAAGATGTCTGATCTGTCCACAAGAATAAAGCAGATTAGTTGAAATTCAGCTTGCTGATCACACCTTTGAACATACTGACTTTAAGATGCAGACATGTGTTTTCACAATCTGTATCCTACTTTCACATTCTTATAAAGATTCCAGTGTGTTGTCGTTTGGTTTGTATAATCCGTTGTCCAGATTTTAGGTTTCAAGTGAGTTATCAGGTTGTCTTCTTTTACCTGACCTTTGGTCCACCTCAGAACACTGCGAGAGACTCAGCCATGGACTTCACCTCAGGTTTCAGAGCGCTACCTCTCAGCCCATCACTACCCCACAGTGGGCCAGATTAGCCCACGAACCCGCAAGTCCATGAGCCTGGACATGGGTCAGCCCTCACAAGCCAACACTAAGAAGCTCTTGGGTATGACTTATCCCTCCACTATGTACATTACATGTTGATCTAAAATCCATATGTTGAAACTCCAGATTATAAATGTATCTGTTGTCTGTGTTTGTCAGGCACCAGGAAGAGCTTTGATCATCTCATATCGGACTCAAAAGCACCAAAGAGACCAGAGATGGAGTCGGGTATGACCACCCCTCCCAAGATGAGACGCGTAGCAGAGAATGACTATGAGATAGGTGAGAGTGCAATCCTGACATTTCCTTTACGTCTGATATGATACAGTTTGTTTTACATCTTTTATGTCAATCTTCTGTGTTGTAATCACAGAGACACAACGAATTGGAAACTCTCACCTTCGCAAGGTGTCTGTATCAGAGTCCAACGTTCTGTTGGATGAGGAGGTGTTGACGGACCCAAAGATCCAGGCTCTGCTGCTCACTGTGCTGGTGAGGAAACAAACCGCATGCTCTTGGCAAAGTTGAAACCAGTGGAACATTGTGATCAATTCCTGTTACTTTTGCTTTTTTAGTCATGGACTCCATTTGTTAACACACTGTTGCTGTATTTTTTCCAGGCCACCCAGGTCAAATACACCACAGATGACTTTGACCAGCGAATTCTCTATGAGTACTTGGCTGAAGCTAGCGTTGTCTTCCCAAAGGTTTTTCCAGTTGTGTAAGTGGCCAACATATACGCCTTTCCCTTGGTTAGTGTTTTGTGCCTGGTCTAGGGGAACCTAGACATAACATGTGACTCCCCACTCTTCCCACTCCCAAGGATGGCCAGTTAAGCAGTATTTTAAGACGACAAAGTAAGCAGTTTATTTAACTTCAGAGTAGAGCAGTGCCCAAAACAACAAACAAAAATATACCAATGGACCCTAAACTTACCTGCAAAAACAAATGTGAAACAAAAGACAAGTTTCTAATCTAAACTCCTACCATTCAAAACAAAAGAAAAGAACATGGCAATGCCAAACAAAAAGGGCTTCTCTCTCTCTCTCACTAAAAATGCTTGAAGTGCTCTATTTACAGTGCTCAAATTAAAGAATATAAGAAAATAAACAAATAACCCTAAAAAGTAATCTGTTTAACAAAACGCAAACCACCTACTCAAAACTTAACAGAAAGCTTTTCTTAATAACAAAGTCATCAAGGTACACATAGTAGTTAACACAGTCAGAAATTTTTGCCTGCAGGATCTCACAAATAAATCCACATTCACAGTTCTAAGTACTGGCTTCTTTGGAAATGACAGAGGTGAAAGGGGGGAAGAGCATCTATCAGCTGGAGCTTAAAAATCTTCTGTCATGCCCTGGACCAATCTGGTGACTCTGGTGTCTCTTCAAATGGTCCAGTCAACGCACACCACCTGCCTTGCAACATCCAGTCATACTCAATCACAGGCACACAGTCTTAAAGTTAATTTATACTTCTGCATTGTATGCCGTAACCTACGCTGTAGCCTGACGTGCATCTCCCCAGAATTGTAACTACGGGTAGCGGTGACGCAGACCTCCTGTCTGTTAATAATAATGTATACTGACACCATTTCCTTCAGTGGAAATGAAGCTTTAATTTACTTTTTTTTCACAGTAAGAAAAAATATATTGTGAAGACAGTAAAGCTTCCACTAAAATAGCATTATAGGTCTTGTGTGTAATTTATCCCTCAGGGATTTACACATCGGGATTTATCCAGGTTTCATATGAGAAGAGGAAATCTCTGCTCGTTGCTAGGCTAATTTATACAATGTAAAATGCCACTGGCTTGCGCTAATAACATTAGCATTTTGTATTTCTTTGGATACGTGTTTAGTTTTAGTGTGACAATTGTTTATTCGGGGAATCTTATGAGTTATAATGGAGCCAAATTGTGTGCTGTCACCTTTGTTAAATGTTGCTCTTGTACCTGGCTTTATATGAGCAGAGGGAAAGATCGCCGTCCGCTAGGCTAATCTATATAATGTAAAATGACATAGGCTTGTGCTAATAATGTTAGCATGTTATATTTATTTGGAAAACGTGTTTAGTACAGGACAGTTGTTTTGTCAGTGAACTTTGTGAGTTGTACTGGAGCCAAATTGTGTGCCGTTACCTTTGTCAAATATCGCTTTTGTCCCTGATTTTATATGAGAAGATGAAAAGATCGCTAGTAGCTAGGCTAATTTATACAATGTAAAATGCCATAGGCTTGTGCAAATAACATTAGCATGTTGTATTTGTGGGGAAAATGTAGCCAGATAAAGACAAGTGTTTGTCTTTGAGTGCTGCGAGTTATAGTGAAGCCAATTTGTGTACTTGTGTTTAAAATTTTCTCTATTAAGCCATATTGAATGTGTTTTTGGGTGTGTTTTGAATCAGCTAAACTTAATCAGAATCAGAATCAGACTAGACTCACAAGACAGTCTTTACATGCTTTGCTTAACTAAAGACTGATGTCTTTCTCCCTGATTTTGTGTTTAGATGGGCGGATACAATTTCAGAGTTTAAAAAAAGTAAAAAAAAAAAAAGTAAATCTGCAGGGCGGTCCTTCAGTGGCTCGCTGAACTCTTGTGCTTGTAAACATGGTCCCACTAGAAACACGTGTAGCGGTACAAAATGGCTCAGCCGCGCTCGCAGAAAACGCCGTCAAAGTTAGCGGATGTTTGTTGCATTTGCGGCGACACATTGTCACCAACTAAAAGAAACAAACATAATCTTTTACAAGGCCATGACTCATCCGTCTGGCCGGACTATTGAGGGAATCACCTTGTTGTTTACAAATACTTCCAGGTAGAAAACCAGCAGAGCTTGTTTGTAAAGTCTATAAACACAATGATTGAACAAACATTACTACTTCTGTGTGCATGTTTAGCTGGGCTAACCGTTAGCTGTTAGCCTTGTTAGCCGTTAGCGGTGTCTGTAATAGGTAATAACTCATTAAACAGTCCGTGAAAAAAACATCTTTTCCAGCTGATATCTTAGTTACAACATGATTGAGCTAGCAAAGCAGTTTTGTGTTGCTATGTGTGGTATTTATTCAGTTTTGGGAAATCACGATGTCTAGAAAGCATCAGTGGCTGCAGCTGACAGGGTCAGCTAACACTAGTAGCAAAGCTAACATCAGGACGTCATCTGTTAAAAGCCTCCCGTTGTCGGATACGACATGAAACTACTCGAGTTAGCTCAATCATGTTGTAACTAAGACATCCGCTGGAAAAAATATTTTCTTCACGGATGAGCACACGTTTGATAAAACGGAGTTAAATCTCTCAGCATCCATTTTCAAGTTCTCCGTGTGTTTGTTTCCTTGCGGACAAGAAAAGGGGGAGCGCACGTTTCCAAGAAGGCATGTCCTTTTCAAAAATGCAAGAGGCGTTGCTTTGCTGCCAGCCGTTTTCGCCGGTGTGTTAAACACACTTTAGAAAGGAGTGTCCCCAGACTATCAGAAGGCGGAGATCTCTGATTATCTGGTGGCGAGACTAGAATCAGACATACTTTATTGATCCCCGAGGGGAAATTATTTATGTTACAGATGCTCCTTGCAAGAGAGTAAAGACATGTGAAAATATAAGAAATTTAAACAATAGTATTTACAAATACAGTGGTGTGAAAAAGTGTTTGCCCCCTTCCTGATTTCTTACTTTTTTGCATGTTTTCCACACTTAAATGTTTCACATCATCAAACAAATTTAAACATTAGTCAAAGATAACACAAGTAAACACAAAATGCAGTTTTTAAATGAAGGGTTTTATTAATGAGGAAGAAAAAAATCCAAAGCTACATGGCCCTGTGTGAAAAAGTGTTTGCCCCCTAAACCTAATAACTGGTTGGGCCATCCTTAGCAGCAACTACTGCAATCAAGCGCTTGTGATAACTTGCAATGGGTCTTTTACAACGCTGTGGAGGAATTTTGGCCCACTCATCTTTGCAGAATTGTTGTAATTCAGCCACATTGGAGGGTTTTTGAGCATGAACCGCCTTTTTAAGGTCATGCCACAGCATCTCAATAGGATTCAGGTCAGGACTTTGACTAGGCCACTCCAAAGTCTTCATTTTGTTTTTCTCCAGCCATTCAGAGGTGGACTTGCTGGTGTGTTTTGGATCATTGTCCTGCTGTACAGATGGCTGGATATTCTCCTTCAGGATTTTTTGGTAGACAGCAGAATTCATGCTTCCATTTATCCCAGCAAGTCTTCCAGGTCCTGAAGCAGCAAAACAGCCCCAGACCATCACACTGCCACCACCATATTTTACTGTTGGTATGATGTTCTTTTTCTGGAATGCGATGTTACTTTTACGCCAGATGTAATGGGACACAGACCTTCCAAAAAGTTCAACTTTTGTCTCGTCAGTCCACAGAATATTTTCCCATAAGTCTTGGGGATCATCAAGATGTTTTCTGGCAAAAATGAGACGAGTCTTAATGTTCTTTTTGTTTAGCAGTGGTTTTCGTCTCTATATAGTTAAATAAACAGGAATTATTAACAAACATAAACATAAATATATCTACATATATATATCCACATATATATATATATATATATATATATATATATATATATATATATATATAGTAAACTGAACAAGATTATTTACACAAACAGAATGTATACAGTCAGGGTGAATAGGGTTATTGCATATATTATACATCTTGGTGGTATGAGTCTCCCACTGAAAGTACTCTTGTGCCTGACCAGCACATGGTGGAGTGGGTGTGAGACATTGTCCAAGATAGTTCGTAGCTTAGACAGCATCCTCCTCTCTGACACCACTTTCAGAGAGTCACACTCCGTTCCCACAACCTCACTGGCCTTGCGGATCAGTTTGTTGAGTCTGTTGGCGTCCGCCACCCTCAGCCTGCTGCCCCAGCACACAACAGCATAGAGGATAGTACTGGCCACCACAGACTCATAGAAAATCCTGAGCATAGTCCGGCAGATGTTGAAAGACCTCAGTTGCCTCAGAAAATAGATATGGCTCTGGCCCTTCCTGCAGAGAGTGTTAGTGTTCTTAGCCCAGTCTAGTTTATTGTCAATGTGTACCCCCAGGTACTTACAGTCCTCTACAATGTCCACACTGACCCCCTGGATGGAAACAGGGGTCACCGGTGTCTTTGTCCTCCTCAGATCCATAGCCAGTTCCTTTGTCTTTGCCACGTTGAGCTGCAGATGGTTCTGCTCACACCATGTGACCAAGTTATCCACAACAGCCCTGTACTCATCTTCATCACCCTTGGTGATACATCCAACTATAGCAGAGTCATCAGAAAACTTCTGAAGATGGCAGGTCTCAGTGCAATAGCTGAAGTCCGTGGTATAGAGGATGAAGAGGAAGGGAGAGAGGACAGTCCCCTGCGGGGCCCTGGTATTGCTGACCACTCTGTCTGACACACAGCGTTGCAAGCACACATACTGTGGTCTGCCAGTCAAGTAGTCTACAATCCAGGACACCAGGGGGGCATCCACCTGCATTGCTATCAGCTTGTCACCCAGTAGAGCTGGACATATGATGTTGAACGCACTAGAGAAGTTAAAAAACATGACCCTCACAGTGCTCGCCAGCTTATCCAAATGGGCGTAGACACGGTTGAGCAGGTAGATGATGGCGTCCTCAACTCCAAGTTGGGGCTGATAGGCGAACTGGAGGGGGTCCAAAAGTGGATTGACCATGGGCCAGAGCTGCTCCAAGACGAGTCTCTCCAGGGTCTTCATGATGTGGGAGGTCAATGCCACAGGTCTGTAGTCCTTGGAGCCACTGGGACGCGACGTCTTTGGCACAGGAATGAGGCAGGATGTCTTCCACAGCAAGGGGACCCTCTGGAGACTCAGACTCATGTTGAAGACATGCTGAAGTACTCCACATAGGCTTTGAGCACCCTGGGGCTGACACCATCAGGACCTGCAGCCTTATTTGAGTGGAGTCTCATCAGCTGTCTTCTCACATGGTCAGCAGTGAAGCACATTGTGGAGGTGACGACACCTGGGGGAGGGGTGTAGTCCTCATGATGGAGAGTGCAGTCAGTCTGGCCACGGCGGGAGAAGGTGTGAGGAGGAGGAGGGGGGGTCAAGCAGGAGGGTGTTGAGGTGTGAGAGGGAGGAGTGGGGGAGGAGGGCGGAGTGGGAGATGGTTGACCAAGACAGACAGCAGAAGAGTCGGGGGGGGGGGTGGGCAGGGCCAGTAGTGTCAACTCTGTTAAAAAACAGATTCAGTTCATCGGCCCTGTCCACGCTGCCTTCATCTCCTCTGTGGTTGTTGGTCCTGAAGCCAGTGATGGTCCTCATTCCACTCCAGACCTCTCTCATGTTGTTCTGCTGGAGTTTCCTCTCCAGCTTCCTCCTGTACCTCTCCTTAGCCTCCCTGATCTTCATCTTCAGCTCCCCCTGTATTGTTCTCACCTCCTCCCTGTTACCAGCTCTGAAGGCCCTCTTCTTTGAGTTGAGGATGACTTTGATGTCCTTTGTTACCCACGGTTTGTTATTTGGGTAACAATGGACAGTCCTGACTGGGACAGTGGAGTCCACACAGAAGCTGATGTAGTCTGTGATGCATTCTGTGAGCCCGTCAATGTCCTCCCCATGTGGCTCACAGAGTGCCTGCCAGTCTGTCACACCAAAACAGCCCTGCAGTGTCTCATAAGTCTCCTCTGACCATCTCCTCACTGTCCTCATGGTCGCAGGCTGGCTCTTGACATAGCACATAGCAGGGGTTGAGGTGCACCAGGTTGTGATCTGACCTACCCAGAGGGGGGAGGGGGGAGCAGCTGTATGCATTTTGGCGTTTGCATACAACAAGTCCAGTGTTCTCTCCTGTCTGGTAGGACAGCTCACATACTGTGTAAATGTGGGCAATGTTGTTGCCATGGTGGCATGGTTGAAGTCACCCGAGATAGCTATGAAGGCACTTGGGTGTTTAGTCTGCAGGCAAGCTATGGTGGAGTGAATGATGTCACATGCCGACATCGGGTTGGCAGAGGGGGCGATGTAAACAGTTACAATAATGGCATGTGAAAACTCCCTGGGCACATAATACGGTTCAGTTGAAGATAGTTTCTTTGCATCCAGTTTTTGATTTCAGAGAGACAGTTACTGAGTGTGGAGAGGGTGGTGTTGGTGCTGGCTTTGGTGGAAATGTACAATTGGATGTCGTCGGCGTAGCAGTGGAACTGTAGTCCATAGAGATGGATGATTTTGCCAAGGGGGAGCATGTATAGAATGAAGAGGAGGGGACCAAGCACCAATCCCTGGGGGACGCCTTGTGACAGAGGAGCGGTGGTGGAGGTGCAGTTGTTAGTGCTGATGAACTGGTGTCGGTTGGTGAGGTAGGAGCGGATCCAGGTGAGTGCTGTGCCAGTGATGTGAGCTGAAGATTTCAGTCGGGAGAGCAGGATGGAGTGGTTGATGGTATCAAAGGCTGCTGTGAGGTCGAGGAGGATGAGGATGTTGAGGTGTCCGGAGTCTGAGGAGAGGAGGAGGTCGTTTGTAATTTTAGGAGGGCTGTCTCAGTTCCAGGGGTGTTGAGGTTACTGTAAATGGTGTCTATTTTTGTTTGGAAGTATGACAGGAATGATTGGCATTTTTCAGTTGTGAATGATGATGGAGTGTTGTCCAGGGGTTTAAGGAGTGAGTTTATGGTGGAAAACAGAGCCTTGGGGTTGTTGGAGCCAGAGTGGATGAGGTGGAAGTAGTGGGTGGTCCGGGCTGCGTTGAGTGCATCTTTGTATTGTTGTAGATGGTCTGTGTAAGCGAGAAGGTGAACAGATAAAACAGTTTTCTTGCAGAGTCTTTCCAGTTGTCGTTTCCGGGATTTCATTTGGCGGAGTGCGGGGGTGTGCCAGGGGGCAGAGTGAGTGAATGAGACAGTTTTTGTTTTGGTGGGGGTGAGCTGATCCAAGCAGGAGGAGAGTGTGCTGTTGTAATAGTTTACCAGGTCAGCAGGGTCATCAGAGGGCGGGGGAGGTGAGGCAGACAGACAGTAGGTGAGAGAGGCTGAGAGAGCTGCAGGTGAGAGGGAGTTAAGGTTTCTGAAAGTTATTGTCCGGCTCTGAATAGGGGAGGAGGTAGGGATTTCAGTGTTCATTGTGATTACCAAGTGGTCGGAGATGTGCAGATTGTGACTGGATAGCTGTTGAATGTTTAGATTAGTGGAGCAAACCAAGTCCAGAATGTGACCACGGCTGTGTGTTGGGAAGGTTATGTGTTGAGTGAAATTGAAGCATTGCAGCAGTTCTAAAAATTCTGTGGCCGGTTTATTGTCAGTACTGTCAATATGTAGATTGAAATCACCCAGGAGAAGAACAGATGGTGAGATGGCGGATAACTGGGTCAAAAAGTCAGCAAAATCAGGAAGGAAGGAGGGATGTGGTTTTGGGGGGCGGTAAATGATGGCTGTGACCAGAGGGGATGGACCAGACAGTTTGTAGGTGAGGTGTTCAAATGAGGGCGTTGGAGGAATGGAGATGGGGGATGTTTTTTCTGTGGATGGCAGCAATGCCACTTCCCCGGCCCTCTGTGCGGGGTTTGCCCGTGTTTGTTTATCCTGTGGGGGTGACTTGGTTTAATGAGAAATTGTCCAGAGGTGTTTGCCAGGTTTCAGTGAGACAGAGAAGGTCCAGGTTATTGTCCACTATGAATTCATTGAGAAGGAGACTCTTGTTGTTGAGGGAGCGGGTGTTGAATAAGGCCACTTTGAGGTGATGTTGCTTCATGAGTGGCTGTGATGACCAGGGAAGTGGATGGAGGTTGACTAGATCAATATGTCTTGTGCAGGGTGGACGGGGGCGCCTGTATGTGGTGATGGTCTTAATGTGAAAAATTACAGGTTGTGTATGTAATGACTGATGTGGTCAGGGGGAGGAGCTAGAGGTCATGACAGTATCAGCAGCAGCAGGAGCCGCACTGTCAGAGGCAGTGTTTTGTAATGGCGGTTGGAGCCTGTGGGGGGAGTGGTTGAAAAAGGCCGTGCTCGCATGAATCTCAGGGGGAACCGTAGAAGAAGAGGGGAGCACTACCGAGGGGGCGTGGTACGTAAATAGTCAACACGTGTGTGCCAGTACATGTACGGTGTGCTGTATATCTTCTCTTCTCCATAAGCCTCCGTTGTCTCAACCCTGCTTTTTTCTGCCGCTGTTTACTTCCTCCCCTGCATCCTCTGTGTGTTTTCCTCCACAATTCAGCTGGTATCTCCAATGTTCCGGCCACCAAGCCGGCCGGCCTCTGCGCAATCAGCTGATCTCTGGAGTAAACAATGCGGCCATGAAGTTGTTGCGCAATGGTGCCAGGTCCGAATGAAATAAGTAATTCCAGAGTGAGGAAAATGAGCACAACTCTCTCAGTCAACATGTTTTGAGAGGGCGCAGTTTCAAAATGACAATCACAAAAAAGCAAGCACAAATACCAAACTTAATAAAGCAAAAACAAGAAGATTGAGAAAACAGGAGCGACTGCAACAGGCTGCACGCGCGGGTGCATGCGCACATACAAACAGCACTTCACAGAAACCTCCGCCGCCGACCAGTATTTTGGAGGTGTAACTGCAGAGTGACACAGACACACCACCGCACAAGTATAAATGCTCACAATGACGTAGACGACGTGTGTAGGCTACATGCATAGGGTCTATGCACAACCATAAATCTTGCTTTAGGGAAGGAGAGAGACATCACTGACACACAGACATCCCTGAGAAAGATCACTGCAGAAAGAATAAAAGCACATATGTACTAAAATAATGACCTGGGTCATAAAAGTTATGTTGTATTCTTCAGAGTCTAATGTAGAAGTTGTTACAGGTACTCTCGGTTCCTAGTGACTGAGACCCAACCAGAGATGTGAGTAGGAGTAGGAACCAGTCACTCTGCTCTTGGATTGGTCTAAAAGCCCTGACACGCCAAGCCAACAGTCAGCTGTTGGTCAATGTCAGGACATCGGTGAGCATCTGTCGCCCAAGTTTGTGCAATGTGTTTCCCCTCGTCGACGATGTGTTTCCAGTCTCCCTTTTTGAATGATTATTACTGACTACTGCCATCTGCTAGTGTGGAGAGTTATTTCCTTTCACGCAGTCACAAAACATACATGCTGGTTAGCCGTTGGCTATAGTCTTAGCAGTGTGTTCATGTGCAACTTTTTGACACACACAGATGATGTGAGGCAATGCAACAGTTGGCTTTCATGGCCGCTAGTTCTTTGAAGTTGGTTTGGTGTGTCTGGGCAATAATGCAACTTTGTCTGTGTGTTTGTGTGTGTGTCTCGTAATCTCAAAATGTGGTCCTTGTTAAAGTTAAAGTCCCACTGATTGTCACACACCTGAGTGTGTGAAATTTGTTCTTCGCATTTGACCCATCCCCTGAGGGAGCGGTGAGCAGCCGCGGTGCTGTGCTCGGGAATCACGTGGTGATCTAACCCCCCAATTCCAGCCCCTGATGCTGAGTGCCAAGCAGGGAGGCAATGGGGCCCATTTTTATAGTCTTTGGTATGACCCGGCCAGGGATCGTACCGCTAGGCCACTGAGCTTGTGACATCTATTGTTGCAGGACCTATCGGAGAAGCCATAAGTACTTCGCTTATATGTCTGTCTGTGGACAGATTTTTTCAACGCAACAGCCACACAACCGTACAAGATGCAGTCATGAAACTTTCCAGGTGTGTAGTTGAGATGAAATGAAGGACAAAAATGAAGATGGGTGTGGTCCGAGGAAGGAGGCTGATCATAAATATGATTTCAGTAAAGTGAATAGTTGTCAGTTCTTTTAATATAGTAGTAATAAATAAATGTCAGTGTTTAGGGTAAGGAAGGATCATCATTCAGTATCCTTGTGTCCCGAAGGTAGAAGCGCCTCCTGAGACTCCTTAGTGCTGCCTGGTGTAACTAGTACCTTCTTACCGTCTTACTGTGATCAGGCCCACCACAGCTGTGTCATCAGCAAACTTATTGATGGTTTTGGAGTTAGAAGTGGGTACACAGTCATGTGTGTACAGGGAGTACAGCAAGGGTCTCAAAATGCAGACCTGGGGTGCTCCTGTGTTAAGGATGAGGGTGGAAGAGGAATGTCCGCCCATTCTTACCACCTGGGGTCTGCCTGTCAAGAAGTCAAGAATCCACAGGCACAGCGAGGTGTTAAATACAAGCTCTTTGAGCTTTGTGACCAGCCTCAAGGGTTTTATGGAGTTCAACACTAAACTGAAGTCTGACTATGGCTTTGACCAAACTAAGAGTCTGTGAAACTGGCTTGAGGTCTGATTGTCCTTAATGCACACATTCAGGCCCTGTTTAGACGACAACGGTTTATCTAAAAACGGAAAAGTCTGTCCTTTGCGTTTTAAAAAACTTCTGCGTTTATATGACAACGTTATTGAAACGATCCCCGTTCACACGGAGCCGCAAAATCTAGTGGAAACGCTGTAGTATGCATGCCAGGCCAAATGGGTGGCAGTGTAAATTTGCAAAGCAACACCACGGCATGACACCATGCACCTGTGCTGAAGCGCCTTCCTCTACAATGCGGTGATTACAAACCCAAACAAAGACACAATGGCGAATGCGTACACAGAATACTTTGTTTGGATGGACGACAAGGTGGAGTTGCTACAGTAACAGATCTACACCTAACTTCAAATCAACAGGGTGAGCAGCACAAACAGAGCTCAGCATTGTTGTTGTGACCATAGACATATATACGTAGACGCAGCATTGATTGGGTTTGCCCACTGCTGTGATGTGTCAACGTTGCCGCCATATTGGATGTGGCAAGGCTGCACTGTAAACTAATACAAGTAAATGGACTTAATTTCATAAAGCGCCTTTCTACAAAGAAATTTACATTAATGTCTCTCGTTAATTCATTTACACACGCACTAATATACTTGGGAAACAGGCACCAAAAACAAT
The DNA here is from genome assembly GCF_011397635.1 of Epinephelus fuscoguttatus. Lineage (NCBI taxonomy): Eukaryota > Metazoa > Chordata > Actinopteri > Perciformes > Serranidae > Epinephelus > Epinephelus fuscoguttatus. The sequence continues at coordinate 45,698,932 of NC_064756.1, read as the reverse complement.
GTATTTGATCTTCTCAGATGGCTAAGATAAGAACTTGATTGATCCCACACAGGAGTAATTCATGTTACATCAGCTATAGAGAACAAGTTAGTGCCAAAAAACAATACACAGTATATATAGGCTACGTATATAACACATACTGTAGCGTCCGCCAGGACGTGTGGAAAGGATGACACAGTTATTCGGCAAACCACCGTTTATTATTAAACAGTACAGGTTACTGTTGGCCGTAACCACGCTAAAACAACCAATAAACAAGAATTTTGCTGTAACTCCAACTGTGCACTCCTGCTCTCTTCTGACACCAGCACGCGCACTCACACAGCCCTCATCCCCGTCACACTCGCATCCCGCCCCCCTGCCTATACTCATGCAATCCCAAACATGCCATTAACTCACAGAACATTGATATTATAACAGAACATTTACTGCAGGGCCGCTACAATACATATATACAGTACAGGCCAAAAGTTTGGACACACCTTCTCATTCAATGCGTTTTCTTTATTTTCATGACTATTTACATTGTAGATTCTCACTGAAGGCATCGAAACTATGAATGAACACATGTGGAGTTATGTACTTAACAAAAAAAGGAGAAATAACTGAAAACATGTTTTATATTCTAGTTTCTTCAAAATAGCTACCCTTTGCTCTGATTACTGCTTTGCACACTCTTGGCATTCTCTCGATGAGCTTCAAGAGGTAGTCACCTGAAATGGTTTTCCAACAGTCTTGAAGGAGTTCCCAGAGGTGTTTAGCACTTGTTGGCCCCTTTGCCTTCACTCTGCGGTCCAGCTCACCCCAAACCATCTCGATTGGGTTCAGGTCCGGTGACTGTGGAGGCCAGGTCATCTGCCGCAGCACTCCATCACTCTCCTTCTTGGTCAAATAGCCCTTACACAGCCTGGAGGTGTGTTTGGGGTCATTGTCCTGTTGAAAAATAAATGATCGTCCAACTAAACGCAAACCGGATGGGATGGCATGTCGCTGCAGGATGCTGTGGTAGCCATGCTGGTTCAGTGTGCCTTCAATTTTGAATAAATCCCCAACAGTGTCACCAGCAAAACACCCCCACACCATCACACCTCCTCCTCCATGCTTCCCAGTGGGAACCAGGCATGTGGAATCCATCCGTTCACCTTTTCTGCGTCTCACAAAGACACGGCGGTTGGAACCAAAGATCTCAAATTTGGACTCATCAGACCAAAGCACAGATTTCCACTGGTCTAATGTCCATTCCTTGTGTTTCTTGGCCCAAACAAATCTCTTCTGCTTGTTGCCTCTCCTTCGCAGTGCTTTCCTAGCAGCTATTTGACCATGAAGGCCTGATTCGCGCAGTCTCCTCTTAACAGTTGTTCTAGAGATGGGTCTGCTGCTAGAACTCTGTGTGGCATTCATCTGGTCTCTGATCTGAGCTGCTGTTAACTTGCGATTTCTGAGGCTGGTGACTCGGATGAACTTATCCTCAGAAGCAGAGGTGACTCTTGGTCTTCCTTTCCTGGGTCGGTCCTCATGTGTGCCAGTTTCGTTGTAGCGCTTGATGGTTTTTGCGACTCCACTTGGGGACACATTTCAAGTTTTTGCAATTTTCCGGACTGACTGACCTTCATTTCTTAAAGTAATGATGGCCACTGGTTTTTCTTTAGTTAGCTGATTGGTTCTTGCCATAATATGAATTTTAACAGTTGTCCAATAGGGCTGTGTGTATTAACCTGACTTCTGCACAACACAACTGATGGTCCCAACCCCATTGATAAAGCAAGAAATTCCACTAATTAACCCTGATAAGGCACACCTGTGAAGTGGAAACCATTTCAGGTGACTACCTCTTGAAGCTCATGGAGAGAATGCCAAGAGTGTGCAAAGCAGTAATCAGAGCAAAGGGTGGCTATTTTGAAGAAACTAGAATATAGTTATAGTCAGTTATTTCACCTTTTTTTGTTAAGTACATAACTCCACGTGTTCATTCATAGTTTTGATGCCTTCAGTGAGAATCTACAATGTAAATAGTCATGAAAATAAAGAAAACGCATTGAATGAGAAGGTGTGTCCAAACTTTTGGCCTGTACTGTATGTATATGTATATATATATATATATATATATATATGTGTGTGTGTGTGTGTGTGTATTATTATTATTATTATTATTATTATGTATATATTGTATATATGTGTATTATTTTTCGACACTACCTTGTTCTCTATAGCTGATGTAACGTGAATTACTCCTGTTTGGGATCAATAAAGTTCTTATCTTAGCCATCTGAGAAGATCAAATACATTGTACATTTGTACTGTTTCCCAAGTCAATTAGTGCGTGTGCGAATGAATAAACAAGAGGCATTAACGTAAATTTTTTTGTAGAAAGGTGCTTTATGAAATTAAGTCCATTTACTTGTATTAGTTTACAGTGCAGCCTTGCCACATCCAATATGGCAGCGACGTTGACATATGGCTCAGCGCTCGATGAGGCGTCTACGTATATATGTCTATGGTTGTGACGGTCGGCGTGCCTAGTGACTAGAACCGTAATGCGCATGTGCGAAAAGTCTCCATTTTCAGAGGAACTGCATATTGCAAGTTTACATGACAACGGAGACGCTGCCATTTCCAAAAAGTTGCACTCTGGAACCCATTTTCTAAACGTTGCATTTTCAGGCACCCAAAACGCCGCTGTCGTGTAAACGATCGGCCAAAACGCAACTTAAGTTTACCGTTTTAAGTTGAAATCGTTGTCGTATAAACGGGGCCTCAGTTTGTTTGCCATGGGCTTGCTCCTCTCTTGGGGAGACGTTTTGGTCTGTGAAGACTGATGTAAAGGCTCAGGAAGAAGTTGTGATTGGCCAGTCCGCAGAAGAAGCTGCTGTTGTTGACACAAGGAGACATTGTGTCTCCTGTAGATGTAAGATAAAAGTAACATAGTAATGGGCATAACAAGTGGTAGGCTACAGTGTCAGATATACTTGTGCTGTTACATCAGGTAGAAGTGTATTCTTGTCAAAACTGCCATACAAGCTGTCAACCCATGTTCATGCACATTCATAGAGCACCATTTATACAGACCTAACAGTAGGTGTTGTTTGTATATCTCCTCCTCAGCCACAACCTGCTGGACTCCAAGATCAACACTGTGCTGTCCATGTGCCAGGACACCAACCTCCTGAATCCTGTCCACGGCATTGTACAAAGTGTGGTGTACCACGAGGAGTCACCACCACAGTACCAGCCATCCTATCTACAAAGTAATACATGCTGACATTTCCACATTCATACAGGCCAAGCATGTTACAAAAGATTTTATTTTCACAAGTATTTTACAAATGACAGGGTAGTGGCCGACTGGAAGTAGGGGGAGAAACAGGGGTATTACATGCAACAAAGGTCCCAAGGCCAAACATATTAACTTCTGTGGTCGTACCAAAAGCTGTGACAGTTCATTTAAATGGATAATAAATCTGTGCCTTTGTAAGTAAGTATGTTCACTCTGCCACCCCTGTCTTCTATGTTACCTCTCTTCCTACCTCCTCCCTTTCTTCTCTTCTCTCACTCCCTTTCATTTCCCAGGCTTTGGCTTTAATGGACTTTGGAGGTTTGCCGGACCCTTCTCTAAAGTATGTCACACACACACACACACACACACACACAGACACACACACACACACACACACACACACACACACACACACAGCAGTGGCAGAAAGACTGGAGATCATTTCAGTTAATATCTAGTAGCTGCTCAGCAATTTAGAAAACATAGCAAACAGTTTAGAAAACGGAATAGAATGTAACTGTGCAGAATTAGTAGTGCAGTAGACATACAAACCATGTCTGACATATTTCATTGCAGAAGAAGGTGAAGCTAGACTTTTTATCCCACTGCTCACCCCATCATCAAGTCAATATTCATAATCCTGAAGGGAATAACATTGTTGTTCTGAGTAATTAAGAGACTGTAGAGGGACGGAAACTTTTTGTTGTCATTTGTAGTATTTGCTACAGTTTTAATTAAATAGAGCTGAACAGTAAGTTTCAGCAATACACTATTACACTCACACAGGTGTTTGAAAGATTTGTCATCTTGAGGAAGAGTTCTTTGTTATTTGTTTTTGCATTTAAGCAGGAGGTCTCCTAGGATACACATCTCTCGAACAAAAAAGCAGTTAACACATCGCCCCATTGAACACACAGTTAATTTACAGCATTCACAGAGAGCACAGTAAGGTAGCACCTGAGAGGCAAGAAAGACACGCTCATATTCATAATGCCAAACACTTAAGCCCTGTTTCCACCTAACACCTTGGGTATGATACTTTTAGAACCAAAAGTAACCCTTCAGACATGGTACCTAGACCCTAGGTCTGTTCAGTGTTTCTTCTGCAAACAGTACTCTTAATTGTGGGCGGGGTTGTTGTCACTGCTCCGTCAAGCACTTGCTGTATTTCTTCATCACCGGTTACACAGAGGAAAGTCTGCACCTCATTTATTGTCCACAGAATGGGGTTACACACTGACATTTTAGAACAAAATAGAACAGGCTGCAGTGAGTCTCTCTCAGTGGGATATTCAAAAATAGCAGGTTTGTGCATTTTGTCCTTCTCATGCACAGAGGTTTAATGTTGCCGTAGCCCACAAGAAAAACACTCCACAATGCTTTTTTTCCCTTCAGAATATTTGCAGTTCACATAATCTGGTCAAAATTAATATATATTTTTAAACACATCCATTCATTACAAAGAGTGTATGCCGTCTAAGAGAGACAATAAAACTGGTCAGAGTTGTAATATTGAAATCTGAGGTGTGTTGATGGATTCACATTGTCATCTCATGCATTGAGTAACATTACAAGTTAACTCCTTAAAAGTTGTTGTTCTACTCCCACAGTGTGTAGTACAAAATGCAGCTCTGCTGAGTTCACAACAGACTTCAGAAACACTGATCAAGCACTTGTTTGAAACACAACAAATCATTTTACAGAGGTAGACAGGAAGTTTTCCCAGAGTGGATTTAAAGATTAATCTTCCCCTGGATGTCTTCACTGAGGTCCATCCAGTTACCATGGAAAAGATACAGGGATGACTTTTGGAGCCGGAATTCAAAGGATGTCACCATTGTCGAAACAGCTAAAAATGTTGACCCAACAAGATTAGTTCATTCTGCAAATAGAAGGTGATTATTTGGGTGGAGTTTCTTTAAAAGGTTATCAGTGGGAGTATTATAAGCGAATATTTCATTCAGTCATAATTCATCGTATTTGTAGATATAGCTTTTTAATCTTTTTCTTGTAATTGTGCAGCACACAGGCTTTTCCCCCACAGCCTCGGCAGTAATGTTTACTGGGGAACAAAAAAAATAATAATTTGAGATTTAAAAAATGATTTCCGAGGAAAAAAAAAAAAAAAAACTCTCAAAAAACTTTTTTTTTTTTTTACTCTCAAATATTATTTTTTTGCTATCAGTGTGAAAACATTTTCTCTCTCTCAAAAAAATGTTTCTCTCAAAACATTTTTTCTTCTCTCTCTCAAAACCTAGGTCTTTGCTCTCATGTCAGGATTTTGCTTTTGCTGTGAAAATAATGTCATGGGCGGGGCCACGTTCCTATTGGCCAGTCTCAATCGAATTGACAGCTAGGTGAAGATTGTCTTGGGAGTCGAATTCTGACTGAATCATCCACCATGGTGGATTCACCGGCATAGATGCGCTGCGTTATTTGGGAGCGGATATGCATATATTAATGTTACGCATGTGTGGCCAAATGGAGAGGAGAGGGAAATGAACCGACAACGCCACCTGTGGAATTGCACCCCAGGGAATACACTCAAACCTGTAGACTACTCTTAACAACAGAAGGTCACACAGATTCATTCATTCATTCATTCATTCATCTTCTAACCGCTTCATCCTCTTGAGGGTCGTGGGGGGGCTGGAGCCTATCCCAGCTGACATCGGGTGAGAGGCAGGGTACACCCTGGACAGGTCGCCAGACTATCGCAGGGCTGACACATAGAGACAAACAACCATTCACGCTCACATTCACACCTACGGACAATTTAGAGTTATCAATTAACCTAGTCCCCAATCTGCATGTCTTTGGACTGTGGGAGGAAGCCAGAGTGCCCAGAGAGAACCCACGCTGACACGGGGAGAACATGCAAACTCCACACAGAAGGGCTCCCACGCCCAGGATCGAACCAGCAACCCTCTTGCTGTAAGGTGAGAGTGCTAACCACCACACCACCGTGCCGCCCTACGTCACACAGATTCGTACACTGCTAAATATGGGGACAGGAGATGGACTTCCAAATTTAACAACACGGAGGTCCTAAGCTGCATGAATGCACAGCCGCGTTACAGTGTGCTTTAATCAGTCTGTGGAAAACTGGCAGAACAGCAGTGGAAAACGAAGCGGCCGCACCGGGGCTGGAGGCCATGGACAGCCGTCTTTCAGGATGCCCAGCTGATGGCCCACGTCACCAGGCTACAGAGTGCAGCCCCACACAGTGCGCAGAGGAAGAGAAGAAGCCACAAGCTGTGTCCTCAGCTACAGCAGGACAGAGAGCAGGACAACCTGTTAACTTGAAGTTAACAGAACTAGCAGAAGTAGAAATAAAAAAAAAAAAAAACAGAGCGAGCTTACTGGAGCGAAGTGAGCTTAATGCACAGCTCAAACCCAGTCACCATCTCGCAGTGAGGAAGAGCAGATACCACGCTTTTCAAAGTCCCCTGCGAAGCTGCACACAACAGGAACGGCCAACGCCGCTGTAAAGCGAAGAGTCACGGCAGCTGTGACATCATAATAC